>NW_017307246.1:355383-388330 GCF_000935625.1 Nanorana parkeri
CCACATCTGTTCCTCCAGTCAGTGCTGGATAAACAGATAGGGTGGGGATCCCTGTGGGGAGCGGTGACTGACAGTCACCGCTCTCTGCAGGGAGAGGATCGGGAAGCCTGCGTTCAGCTGTATGTGTTCGCTGACTTCCCGATCAATAGAGCTGGCAGCTTCAGTGTCACAGGTCGGCTTGAATTATGGGAATAATTGTTTTTTACTCACCCCATAATTCTAATGGGCACAGCTTGGTGCAAAAAGCATCCCGCTGTGCTGAAAAAAGTACTGCATGCAGTAGTTTTTTTTTCAGCACACACCACCACAACATGGTGGGATGAACTGTGCCCATCCGTGACCTGGCAAATTGCCTCATCTTGCTTTGGGACTGTGCTGGTAAAAATGGCCAGTGCAGCCCCAATGCATCTGGCAGGAATGAGCTCTAAGTAGATCTGTCTCGTGTTCTGTCTGATTGCTCTTGTTTAGCATTGCCTTGCTATGAGAGAGAATTGATAAATGTCCCCCAGTATGAACACATAAACCAATACAATGTACTTTATGGGCAATTTATATGCTGGCTAGAGTCTTTTATTATGCTATACAATTGCTCGACCACCATTGAAAACAGGCCACGCATACCTCCCTCTTGCAATAAAAGGTAAGTGTTTACCTATTATTTAGCAGAGAGAAGTGTAGGTGGAGATTACAGGGAGTGCTTAATCAAAATAATTATTCTACATAATAATGAGAGGTCCAAGAAAGACAGTAAAAAGCAAGATAGTGCACAGTACGTGTACTGCATGCAAAATCAGGTTCTATTCATGGTTCCAATTTGTTTGTTTTAGCTCCTAGCAACCATGTTAATAAGGGCAGCATTTTAAAATTGTTGCTCTTTTTCCAGCTCAGTCTGTGTATAAAATAAGAAATAATTTCAGTTCATAAACTACAAGTGAAATATATACAAATACAATTTTTAATTAAAGGCTGAAACAATGTTATGTTGTTGTTTTCTATTAAAGATATCACTGGTTTCTTATAAAAGCTGGAGAGCTTTCATTTCTTGTGTAGGGCTGACATGCATTTCTAAGTCACGTCATGATCCTTTACTTAAAAAAAGTGTAATCTTAAAGCAAAACTCCAGGCAGATGAAAAAGACATTACATGATTGCAGCTCTGTACTCATTAATTCATCACTAAATAGGTTTAAGTAGCTTAATTGGTATTAGCATCTTGAAGTCCCTGTACATCAAAGCTCAGACTGAAAGAGGGGAAAAAAACAGAAGAAGAAAGTCGGTTCTGCTGCAATGCTCCTGTGTTAAGAAGGGACATGCTGATAAGAGAAGAGAGCTGAGTTACAGTGAGATTAGCTCATAAGTCTGCTGCTTCTCTTTTCACTGTCCTGTGCTAGAAAAGGGCATGCTGATAGGAGGGGAAAACACAGTGACAATGAGATGAGCATATCAGTCTCCTGCTTCTCTTTTCACTGTGTTTTGCAAAGAAGGGGCGTGCTTGTAGGAGAGAATAGCAGAGTGAAAGAGAGAGGAGCTCACCAGTCTGCTGCTTCTCTTTTATCTGTCCATTCACAGGCTGGGTGGAGAGACTAGGCCTGTAATAGATCCTTAACTGATGCAGAGAAAATCTAGGTCTCCTACCCTGCCAGAGAGAGCTGTACTGTGCGACAGAGCTGTATGTATCTCAGGACTAGATGGCAGAAAGTCCTTTGGCAGGTGGAACAGCTCCAATAATGCATTTCATCTAAGATTTTAGTAGGTTTAGCGACCATGTTTCCCTCGAGGCAGGTTTCCTTTAAGTGCAGCATGACATTTTGGTTTAGTGTACAGTATATGTTGGAAAATGTTAAGTTTAAAATTAGCCACAAACAGCTCTTCCAGATTGACAAATTTTACCATCTGCCGGGTAATGTGAAGGTCGACCTGATTAGGTATGATGTGAATGGATTCTTTAGATAGGCCTTCAACACATCAAGGATTCCTTTTTCATCTACTTTCACTTGCATTGATAGAGGAAATATGCAGTTATTCAATTACACAAAGCATATAGATGGCAGGACTAATGTATTTAATTATCTTTCCTACTTTAGCTTTTTGTTTCAGACGCTTTGAAAGAGTCAAGCAATAAATTAAGGTCCTTGACTTAGAGAATTTGAGCAAATCTTAGAATGAGTTAACATTTTGACCTTTGCAGTTTACTGAAAATTCTTTGTCTACATTAAGCGCTAGTCAAAAGGAAATGGCCTGCTTATAATGACTGTGAAGGTACATAAAAAGGTTTCAATGCACAGAGAAGGCATGCCTGGGGTTGTGTAAAATGTTAGTATGTGTTAAAGTTTAGCACCTTAAAGAGACACGGTAATCTTAGCTATTAGGGAAAAATGACAGTGTCTGTGTAAAGGGGACTCCCCATCCCATTAATTCTCACCGTGCCAGTGCTGACCCATCACTCCTTACAGAATGTACACTGAGGGAGAGCAGTGTTGTTACTCCTTCTGTCATGAGACAGTGCTCAGGCCTAGCAATAGGTTGGAAAGAGGTCACATGAAATATGGAAGGAGGTCACACACTCCCCCATACCAGAAAACACCAGCTGAGGAAGCAAAGGGAACAGCGCTTTATACAAACACTGTCAAATTGCCCTGACTGTGCCTCTATAATTTGTATCTAAACCCAAAATGTTTAGTTTCGGATAGAGTGGTGATTGGTCACCACTGATTGATGGTGGTTTTATTGCTGTCTTCCTGATGGCGAGATATACAGACACTGTTGTCTTATTAGTCATTTGTGAGGCCAAATCCAAACTGTACAGTTGCCACTAGAAAGGATTACAGGGAAAAATCTTCTACTAGGGATATTTGTTTCAATAACAACTGTATACAAGAGGATTAACATTCATTATGGAAAGATTTCCACTCCCCTGTTGTTATTTCTCCAGGTCAAGAAGTCAGGGGGAATCTCTACAATGGGACATAAACAGTAGAACAAAAACCCTGCAAAGGGTCTAACCATTCCCTACTTTATCAAAAACTAAAAATGTTTTTGGTTTAGAATGTTTTTGGTTTGGACATGGTTTACGTCTTTTGACCATTAATAAATTGTAGCACATATAAAAAATGAACATATAGTATGTGTATGCGTATGATACCGTTACTGTGCTTTAAAGGGACCTTTGTTGCCAAACCATTCATTTAACAACAATCTTCCCTTGTAGATTATTTATGCATTTAACTTATTTTATGCATGTTATTTACCTGTAAAAGCCTCCCTTGGGTAGACATCTAAAACCCTGAGACTGCTTCTGGTTGCCACCATCTTGGCTGAAATGTCAATAGCTCCAGCAGACTCAGAGCTGTCACTCAAAAGGCAAGA
The DNA here is from genome assembly GCF_000935625.1 of Nanorana parkeri. Taxonomy (NCBI): domain Eukaryota; kingdom Metazoa; phylum Chordata; class Amphibia; order Anura; family Dicroglossidae; genus Nanorana; species Nanorana parkeri. The sequence continues at coordinate 358,749 of NW_017307246.1, forward strand.
GTGGGGCAGAGGAGTTTGGCCAACACAGACAGTTTTTAGACACTTCCAGAGAAGGAGAGGTCTATAATGTGCAAGGAGGGAGGGGCTATGCTCTGAAATTGACACTTTCTGGATTTTCAGTTCTATAGCAAGTTTATCGGAGGGAAAACGTTGCAAGCAAGCATGTAAAATACGTAATTTTTATGTGCAAATTTTTAAGCTGGCATCAGGGTATCTTTAAAGGTCAGTTTTCAGTGTATAACAATGTCATTAACACCTTGACTCTTTATAATAAAATGTTTTAGACTGCAGAACAGCATACCAAAGCCATCCAGCTGGGTGTTCATTGTTGATGACCTGGAATAATTTGTGCATTTTCATTGGTGGAATAGTGTACTGTTTACTTTGCAGTTTGCCCACTCACAGCCTGTAAACTTACAACTGTACCTTTGTACTTTTCTTCCTATATTAAATACCCCCCGAGCGATACCCACTACGACAAATACTTACTGCACAGACTTTCTTCTGAAATGAGCCATTTCATTAGGGCCGTCTTTAAGGCAGGGCAAAAGGGGCAACTGCCCTGGGCCCAGTCATTGCTGTTGGGCCCTGTATCCCATAAATTAGTGCTAATGCTGTGTCTGCACTGGACGCCTCTGCAGCATCGGGGAGGGGACTGGCACAGCTGACTCTGGATCTAGAGAGGCAGAACCAGCTATCAATTAGATAGCGGTGTGGATCCTGACAATATTGTCGGGATCTTTCTCAGCTGCAGCGCGGCTCTGTGCTGTCAGCATTTAGCTGCAATATTGCATGGTTGGAGCGGGGTGTGGCAGGGGGCCCAAGAAAATGTTTGCCCAGGTTCCAATCAATATTAAAGACGGCCCTGCATTTCATACTGTGTTTGCATGCTGCAGCCCCATTAACTCCTATGGGAATGCTGTGCTCTTGGATACCTATAGTATTTGCTCTGATTACGACTTTCTCATAAGAAGAAATTGGGCCTTTGCATGCATGCACAGTACGAAGCAGCTGTCTCCAGTCCAAGACTGTGTGGCTCCAAGCGGGGCCACCCAGTGGAGATTGCTGGATCAGCACTGAAGGTTAGTATTTATCCTAGTGGGCATCACTTAGGGAAGGGGGAGAGTTTATTATAGGACAACTGTGCAGCATTTTGCCTACACTTCTAGTCACCTTGTCTAGGTACACCAACACAGAGTCCACTGTTTCAGCCTCTCTGTTCCCAGCCTTGGCGTACCTGGTGCACCTATGATTATTAATCTTGTGTGATGCAACAGTTAAAAACATAGAAGAGTAATGGCTATTGAGTCTGCTCCTTTTTATCTTTTCCTCTGTTTTTCCTGAGCTTGTATAATTCACTTACTTTTGATTCCCTACCCCTGCTGGATTTTTGTTCCAAGCATCAACTACTTTATTGGGAAAATAATACTTTCTAAGGTTAGTTATGAACTTTCCTTTTGCTTGTTTGAGGTCATGTCCCTCTTCTTGATCTGAGCTTCATATTGAAAACCGTATTCATACCCTTAGCCAGTTGACTGTGGTAAGAGGGAACAGAATAGGACAGTTGGCCTAGGGGGTAGTGAATATAAATCCAGCCTTGCGGAAGAGGAGAGAGTCACTGGCCCAGATAATTTATGTGTGTGTGTGTACATAACATAGAGGTTTCAAAAGCCAGTAAAAAGACATTTGGATACATGTAAAAAGGAGCTCCACCTGCTAGCTGCATGACATGTTCATGATGACATGTTCCTACAAATTATCTGTTGCAAATCTCCTCATACAACATATGAAGAAAAATATACAGAGATTTGATACGCCTCTGAAACTGTTATACAAACCTCAGCAAGTATTAACTGCTTTTTGTATAACCCAATTTGTTGTTAAAGTTCATTAAACTCTAAAGGTTGCACTCATTCAACTAGTCATTAACACACCTAATCTGATTATAAAGAAAGAAATGTCTTTTTACATAATGAGTGGGTGGAGTATTTACACTATTGGGCTATTTGTGGAAATACATGTTTTATTATAGCTCTTTAGATAACAAGGCAGAAAACTGTGGACAACCTAAGGGGTTGTATGTGCCTGCTTTGTAAATGTCAGATTTCCTCTTTAGAACTGTATTTCAATCCATTGGGTTTATGTTTTTATTTCTCTTGCAAGCTATGGAGTTAATCTGTCAAGGGTCATGCATACAGCTGTTACCTTCAGCAATGTGTTTAGAAAAAAAAAAATCCCAACCCACGGCTGAAACGTGAACATCTGTTATTCTAAAAAAAAAATAAGTTAAGTGAATTTCAATGGTTTTACTATATGCAGTTCACAAGGAGTGTATACCACATTAACCACATATTTTGAAAGTTAAAATTGTGCACTGCGATTTATAGTGAATGATAACACAAAAATATAAAACCTCTTATTTGGTATATTTTGGGACAACAGCAGCACCCACGCTTCGAATTTCAGCCAGAACTGGCCGAAATTCGAAGCGTGTTTAACCAGCTTAAAACATCACATTTTGATCAGCAGATGAGGCACTCAAAATTGAAAACAACAGAACCAAAATTCTGGTTAATGCATCTTTTACTGTCAAGAAGATGTTCTGCACAAGAGCCTACTTAAACATTCCAAGATGTAGGGAACATACTATCCATCCTATGTTCCCTAGAGAGAAGGTCCATCAAGTGGCCAAGTGGTAGTTCTGGGTGTCTTCTGCACACAAAGAAAAGTATTACTCCAACTAGTGCTTCAACAGAATTACCTTTACTACCCAGCAACCTAGTGTGCAAAATAGTGGGTAGAATCTCGCTTCTGCTAATAACCTCCAATGTAAAAGAAAGCTTTCTGCAACCACTGCGTATGACATTTTGAAGATGTTTTTTGAGGGCAGCAGTGACCATCAGTAGCCTCCACTTATAAGAATATCTCATCTTTAATCATCTTTACCAAACAACTACAAGATTGATCCAAAAATATGTCCATACATACCTTGCCCACTTCCAGTAAGGCATGCTATACTGGAGTATTGTTCTGCAGTTATTGGCAAACATAGGTTAGAGATCAATATAGCATCCTCAGGACCGCTATAACAAAAACACATCACTGGTTTCCATTTATGTGCATTATGTATGATATCATCATGTAAGATTTAATACATCTCTCACACCACATGGAAGGTACAATTATATTTACCTATATATGAAAGCATTACTTGATTACCTGTTTTCACCTTCATTGTATTTTCAATGTTATTTCCATGCAGTTTAAGTTACCCCTATAATGGGCCCAACCCAGTGGTGGAACTACCAGGGTCGCCGGTGCGACCGGGCCCTGGCGTGCCTCCACTTGGGGGGGGCATGAAGGAAGAACCGGGGGGCCATGGAGCGGCTCCCCCGAGCGCAAAGGCAGACGGACGAGCGGGAGGGAGTTGCGGCGGTCGCCAGCAGTGAACAGCAGTGAAGCGGGCGGGCGGGCTGGCAGTGAATACGGCCACGAGGACCCAGCAACAGCCGTCCTGATACTACAGAAAGACGGATGTTTCTGCCGCTGTCCCCCAAGGTAGTGTGTTTTTTTTTTGTTACAGCCTGCTTGAGTTTCCTTCAGCTGAGAGAACGAGAGGACCATGACAGCTGAGGTAAGTACTTTCCATTATAGAATATTGAATAGAACATGGCTGAATTTGGAACTAACTATATTCTATTCCATGTTCTATAATGGCATTGTATCACTAGAAAACTACAAGTCGGCAGTTCAGCTGGGACTTGTAGTTCCCTGTATGATAGAAGGCTGTTTTAATGACTGTCCTCATGAAAGTACTAGTAATACAAAGTCATTATAGAAACATAGAATATAGTTGATCTTGAAAATTACTGTACAATAATGCCATTGTATTATTTGTATTTTCATGAGGAAACTAATTAAAACAGCCTTCTATCATACAGGGGACTACAAGTCCCAGCATGCACTCACGGTCCCTGTGCACCTCTCACATATCACCCAGGGAACTACTGCAGGGTGCTTGCATGCTGAAACTTGTTGTTCCCTGGGTGATGTGGAGAGGTATACAGGGACAATGAAGGCATGCTCTTTTATATTTATATTTCCAGCACTAGTCAGAACAGAGAAAGAAAAAGCCTTTTGTGTCTTAGCACAGCTAGAACAGTGCAAAGAACAGTAGTGTGCTGTAACCCTTACCAACCAATCGGTAAGCAGCTGTAAGAGCAGATTACAGGTCGAAGAGAGAACCTCACTGGTGGAGTTACTGAACTGTATCTATCATTTGTGCCCTTTGCACATTGCTACCGTTCAGTAATAAAAACTAGGAGACAGGTTCTGTTTTTCTGCAAAGTTTGCTGCTATGGTATGTACTGTAAGTGGAAAGCTGATATGAAAGTGACTGATAAGATTTTAATGCAGCACCTGGGCCTGGTTTATATTATTCTAATGGAAGCTTCTGGAGGAATGTGTCTAGATATATTACACCAATTCTTTGGTATGCCTACAGCCTTGTTGTGTCCGATGTATGTAGTTTTGGAAGTGGACCCATCGTCACTCGTCTAAATGGGCAGCTTTCAAACCTAAGCATCTTGCAGTACAAGAGCGCCCATTTGGCTCCTTTCCACTCGAGCCCTGATGAAGTAATGCTGTCCGGGGGCCAGTACAGTGCTACAGATGCATTCTTTATTACAAACAAATGAATAAGGTGCCCTGGGAGCAGTTGCCTTAATGCACTAAACAGATTGCACTCTGCTCAGCCATAAGCCAGAGACTGGCTGTAGAAAGGAAAGCTTTATATGCACAAATCTCTCTCTGCTGCTCTCTTCAGAGAATGTCCCATTGACAGACACAGTTCCAGTACAGATGGGTCTGAGTTTAGGGACCAATTTCAGCTCTTCATTAATAACTTAGTTAAGAAAAAGCATTTCCTGTGCGGAGGAGGCAGATAACAAAATGCTACACAGTTGTAAAGCTAGAGCACTGTTACATTATTAAGTGCAGAGTCTCAATAGAAAACAGCTAGCTGCATGCACTGAACTTCATTATCTGGAGTGTGATGTTCTGAAACAGTCATGATAGTCTGCCTTGTAAACACACTGCAAATAACAAAAAAAAGTGAAAGCCACAAAAGATGAGAAATACACATTAAGTATCTGTTATAAAGATACTTGGTTGCTGCCATTGCTGTCCTCTCCTTCTAAAAAGGCTGTCTGACTGGGTGTCATAAAGTCTCTCTTGCTTTAAAGGAGAACTATGGGGTAAGTGTTTTTCCCCATAGTTCTCCTAAGGGTAACGGAAGGGCACAAACTAGCGTTCTTCCGTGACCCAAAGCTCAGTATACGCAAGCTGCAGCTCGCAGTATAGTGAGACGCCGCAACCGGGACGGATCCCGACATTACTGTCGAGATCCACCCAGCTGCATGATTGACAGCTGGCTCTGCCTATCTAGAGGCAGAGCCAGCTGTGCCCGCCCCTCCCCCGTCCGTTTCGCCAGTCAGCGCCGGAGGATCGGAGCGGGGAGGGGAATCCCTGCAGGGAGCCGTGAGTGACAGTCACGGCTCTCTGCAGTGACAGGATCAAGGAACCTCGATCCCTGTGCTTCAGAAACACGTAAACCATTTATCAATACAGGGATCGAGGTTACTGGTGTTTTACATCGCTCCAGATTCTCCCTGCCACGGGTTCCGTCCTCTCACCTTATTCTACTGGTTTTTATTCTACCGAACTGTTGTAAATACAGCCTTAGAGCTGCGTGTTTTTACTATTAAATACAATTTTTACACTATGGAGGCGCTCTCATTTGTTCCTTTTCTCATAGACTGGTGGTCCATCTAATCTGTGGGAGCTGCCTCCATCGTGTTTGCTATATTTTTACTGCTGGGCTCTTTTTGGATTTGAAGGCGCCGATATTGTTTTGCAATTAAAAACAGTTTTGCCTAGGGATACAGTTTAAGAAAATATCTACTTATACACATAGAGAAAGTTCCACTGAAAATAGGAGCAGAACAAAATCTGCCTGGCTTTCTTCTACTCCATTTAATCTGAAATTCAAAGTCCCAAAATATTCAGAATTCATGAGAATCTGTACCCCTACTATGCAATAATTTGTGGTCATAATTAAAAAAAAGTGTCTTCATTTTAAACAATATATTTGGTTCCTCCTGGGATCACTGTGCTTCCAAAAAGATTTCAATAAAGTTTAGTGATGGCGATTCTATATCACAGTCCAGTGACCTAGTCTGTTGCTTTTCCTGGAGGGCTGGAGGCAGTAATGGAAGAGCATGGTGTGCCTATCATTGCCCATTGGTAACATTCCTCAAAGGCCAAGTACAAGAGAGAGATTTTTTATGGTAAGCTGAGGCATTGCTGGGTTAGTAGTAAGGATACATAGTCGCAGTTCAGTTACCACGCTGGGCATGCTTAAGTGGCTGTTTAGACTTTAGAGAATGAAAGCAAATTGTACTAAAATTATGATACCATAAAAAAACATCTAATATACTTCTTTCTACTTGGAGATTTCATTTTTTAAGTGGATAAATGGAGTTTCATTCAGTAGTATTCAATAAAAGCTCTCCAAGGAGCCAGCATACAGCACAATAGCAAAAATGTCTCCACAGCTATATAACCATATTAAAAAAAATTGCCAATGGGTTTAAATCTTTTTCAACAACTTTTTGCATGTTTTATCTTAAGAAAATTATACATATTATAATTTAGAGGTAGTGGAGAGTTAAATCTACTTCAACCTCACATGGATATTTTGCAAGGTTACTTTATCATTAGCTTCTTTGTGCAACTAAGTTCTCCTTCTAAAATTCCATCCAACTATACATTAATAATAAGCATGCAGGTAGTTTTTGCTTTTTAATGTTCCTGCTAGAAGAATTCTATAAAATTGGAAGAAAGCAGAAGTGAATATGCCCCCACCAAAGAGATTAGATTGCAAGCACCAACTGTAATTGTTTGTTACATAGTGTGAAAATAAAAAAGGAAAATGTAATCAGTTTAAGCCAATCATTTTTATTTTTATTTAGTTTTTTTAGAATTCTCTTTTTAAGGTCCTCTGCACCCCAGCACATTGCTGTAACACACATGGATTTACATTTATGTGTGTTGAGGTGCATTATGTCAAGTAGCTTGTTGATTTAGGGAGGGTAGACAAAACACCACAACACACATAAAACCAAGCATATATATTTATTTTCAGTGCAGTGCACTGCAATGTGCAAGTTGTAAACATTTGTGAATTGTGGTTTGCTACAATGCAAGTGAGTTGCAGTTCAATGTCAAAGTGCATTGGCGTTAGGGTTGCCACCTGTCCGGGTTTCACCCGGACAGTCCGGTGATTTAAATGTTGTGTCCGGGTTTCATGGCAGCTGAAACCCGGACACAAGATGTCAGGCAAACAGGGGCAACTGAAATTAAGATAGGGGCTACTGGCCCCCCATTGAAAATAGTCTTGGCTGCGATATTTACATATGAATGGGTGGCGCTATTTACATATAAATAAGCCGTGACTCATTCTCCCCAAAACATTTCTGTGCGTCACTAGAGTGTTCAGGTTTCGATGGAAGAAAAGGTGGCAGCCCTAATTGGAGTGCCAGTAAAAATGAATAGCACCCCAATGCAACACACTGAGGGGAATTTATCAAAACTGGAGCAGACAAAATCTGCAGCAGCTGTGCACAGCAACCAATCAGCTTCCCTCTTCAGTTTGCTCAGTTAAGATTTGAAAATGAAAGAGAGAGGCTGATTGGTTGCCATGCACAGCTGCTTCAGATTTTGTCTGCTCCAGTTTTGATAAATGTCCTTTACTGTGTTTCATGTATTGTCATGCATTGCGGGAAGCACAATAGAAATACACCCTTTTTCTTTTAGTATTTACTACTTTTTGTGACATTCCAGTTTTGAACACTTGTTCCAGATAACATGGAAGCCAGAGACAGCCAGACAGCTAGCATTTTCATAAGGAGGTTATCAATGGCTGCCTCCTTATTTCTCTAAATACAGGCTCAAGTGCAAGACAAATTGAGCACCATGATCATAGGACAGTGGTCTCCAAGTAGTAGTTTAGGAACCACATAACCCACCACCCTTTCATTAGGAGTTCAGTCACAGTAATTTCACTGAATTAACTCATCTCTTGTCCACATCTGGCCAGATTTATTTATGCCAATGCATCTTACGTAGCATCTTACATGTTTAAAAACGTGCATGTGGCTGTGTGCTAAAATGGCAGTTGATAGTATCGGTTGCCTTGGTACACATGGACTTCGAAAGGTTTAGCTCATCACCAATTCCCAATGCACACCTAGTATAACTCCTGGACTTAAAGAGTGTATTGAGCAGAAATGCTCACTGCCGGAGATCTTAGCAAAGCATTCGTTTAATTGCAAAGAGAACACAAGTAGACAGCTAGGCAGAGCAGCAACAAAGAAAACCATTATGTGAGCTAGGAAATACTCTTAAAGAAAAATGTCCTGACATTAAACAGATGCAGAGTGACTAACCCTTAAATAAAAACAAGTCCAAGTAAAGCAATTATTTTAGGTTAAAGAAGAATGTCAGGAAAATAAAATCTTTACCCTTGCAGTGGGGCTTCCCCTGCACTGCAAGGGTTAAAGGAGAACTATGGGGTTAGGGCTTTTTCCCCATAGTTCTCCTTTGGGTAATGGGAGGACACAAACTAGCGTCCTCCCGTCACCCTAAGCTCAGTATACCGTGAGCTACAGCTCACGGTATACTGAGACTCCACAGCTGAAGCAGATCCCGACAATTATGTCTGGATCCGCCCAGCTGTGTGAGTGACAGCTGGCTCTGCCTATCTAGAGGCAGAGCCAGCTGTACCCGCCCCCTCCCCTGTCCGTTCCGCCAGTCAGCGCTGGAGGATCAGAGCGGGGAGGGGGCAATCCAGCCACTCCCCTGTCACGGCAGAGAGCTGTGACAGGATCGAGAAGTGAGCAAACGCCGGTATGTGTTCGCTCACCTCCCGATCTACTGAGCCGACCTGTGACAGTCTCATTGTCACAGGTCGGCTAGAACTATGAGGTGAGCGAAAAGCACTCACCTCATAGTTCTCCTTTAAGTGCTTATTTTGTCTAGGGAGCTAAAATAACAGTTATACTCAGCCGAATCATGATCCCAGCTGACTGCTAGACCTGTCCTTTCAGCTTTGCTCCCACTTTGACCAGTGGTCTAAGGTCCATTGAGTCATCATGTCCTATACAGTGTAAATGGCATGAGGACTCCGATGGACAAGAGGCTGAAGTGACTAGTTTAGGAACCAGCATCGATCGTGGTTCGAGCGAGTATGTCTCTGCTATTTTAGCTCCCTAGACAAAATAAGCACTTAAACCTTGCAGTGCAGGGGTAGCCCCACTGCAAGGGTCAATGTTTTATTTGCCTGGAGTTCTTCTTTAAGCATAGAATCAGTAATTAAAGTGTATGGTACCATACAAATCCATACTACGTGTATGTACTTGTTTCTTTATGTTGTTGTGGGTAAGTAACCTGTTCTTTACTGAGATCCTAATCTCTGCAGAAATACATGGTGATCATGCCACTCCCCCCTCTCTCTTGTTTCATTCTGACAACAGAATCTGTACTGACATGGTCAGTATGTATCTCTCTTCTTCCTACATGGAGATTCAGGATGCCATATCAACACACAGTGTGCTTGTATCTCCTGCAGTCAGTATGGCATCCCCCCTTTCACGGCCCTGCTGTGTTGATTGGCAGCGGCTCCCAGCAGAAGCCTTGCTCTCAAAACAGCAGCTACTGGAACAATGCACACAGACATCCTGCCTGCCAACTGTTGGAACGCAATGCACACAAATAGGGAGAACCAGAGATTGTTGATCTAGGAATATGTGATTGCCTTAGGGGTTCAGGATTTTTTTTCCCCTGTTGGAGCAAACTGAACTATGCTTTTTAGGAGTTTTTTTCCCTTTCCTCTGAATCAACAGTGGGTAACTATGGCCTAGGGTTCTGTTTATGGAGGTTTTCTACTATTTTTTTATTTTATTAACTTGTCGGACCTTTTTCTTTATCTTTTTTGGACCTGACTGTAACTATGGAACACTTCCCGATTCCGTGTGAGGTCATCCTGCCCACCCACTGCTAGAACACGTGCACACAGATGGGGAACATTTCCTCTGTGTTAGGTCTTCCTGCCTGCCCACTGATTATACCGACATGCCCCCTTTATGAGAAAGAAGAAGGCAAAAGAGGGCTGTGCAGTCACATGACCACCAAAGAAAACAATAGGAAAAGGTACAAAACATTTGGTAGATATATATTTTTTTCTTTTCTTGAAATGTGTTTTTGCTGTATCTCTTATTCTTTAAGAAAGGAAGAAGAAGCCATCTACAACAGTGCTAAAAATATATTAGGAAGGACATTGTGACACATAGCTCTTAGCAGTGAAATTTTACTTTAGAACTTAGGTACTGTAGATACAGTTAAGGAGTAGGCTCACCTAGACTGCTGTCAGGTATAGAATATGACACATTTCAAAATAGTCTACCTTTGCAGTCCATTGCTGTAAATTACACTGATGTGAAAGTCTGTTTGCCTCTCTTAAAGCCTGTCTCCAGGGGGAAAAAAAAAACCTTGAAGTGGGGCTATCACCGCACTGCAAAGGTTATCTGCTCACCTATGTGTAGGGGGCCTGCGTAAGACTATCGCTGTTTTCTACCTGGTCTAAAACCGCTTTTGACCTAAAGGGATTTTGAATTTCCCACCGCCTCCGCCCCCCGCTGTGACGCCAGAAAACGAAAGTAAAACTCAGATGCCGGCATCGGCCGGCCACGTACATCAAAGGACACCGCGGGCTCGCAGGGACAAGGTAAGTGTCACTTTTCTGTGCATTCCCGAATCTGGTTCGGGGTTAGCGCTCCTGGTACTGGAAGTTAACCCCGAGCCAGACTCGGGAATACCTTCAGGGAGGTTAAACACTGTAACAACAGCTGCTCTTGAACATTTAACTGTTTTGCTGATACTCGTTCCATGGCTCCGCGCCAACAATCATCCCACGTTCAAAGGCTGTTAAATTGCGTTGTTTACCCATTTCTTCAGAAAAAATCACTTCTACTGTGGTGGTAAAAGTGAACCTCTCTTCCATTGTATAGTGAGTGGTAGATAATAAGTTATTAATGTCAGTCTTACTAGGGTGGAGCAGGAAATACATTCTCTGTATGATCTTTCACCATAGGGAATTAAACAACAGATTGTTTTCATCTTGTTTATCGGAGAAGCTTGCTTTGTCTGCATGATAAACATTCAGAACAGAGTGCGCATCTAACATTTCTCTATGGCAATAATAAAAGAAACTTACTCACATTATGTTATTATGTAATCTCTCAAAATGTAAGCGTAGCTCCAGTTGTATTAACCTTTCAAAGTTGAGGGAAAAGACAAAGCATAATAGTTTATGTGTGAAAACAGAAGTATATATAATTGACATATGCTGACTTTGCAGAGTTGACAGAGGACACCTTTTAGCACAAATTATGTAAGCAAAGGACACATCCTGTCACGCACCCAGGATATGCAGACCACAAAGAGTTGATGTGCAAAAAGTGATTAACTGAACCCACAAGTTCTTTTTTCACCACTGCTTTTCAAAAAAAAGTGGCTTTTCAAAATAAGGAATGCAATAATTAAGAGGTTGGATCAAAGGTTTTAGTGTAGTAGAACATTTCTGGAAGTTAAATATTACACAATAACACAGTGTTATTCACAAAAGTGTGAAGAGTTTGGAGAAGGCCGGAGAAGTGAACAATCTAGGACAGAATAGCTGATTTGGAAACATTCTCCAATTCAACTCCCTTTGCAGTTCAGCAATTTTGTCCTAGATTGTTCACTTCTCCTGCCTTCTCCAAACTCTTCACCCTTTTGTGAATAACCCTGTTAGGTATAACAGGTTACACATCAGACCAAAAAGTGGGACAATTGTGGAGGAAAGAAAGACAGGGGGATTTGATCTCAGAAGAGGGGCAGTCCCTACAAATCAGGAACAGTTGGGAGCTTTGACTTTGTAACAAGAACTTCCCTTAAGACTTTCCATGAGTTCCACAACACCCAATCCTTAGTGTACAAAACATCAGACCACAGATGCAGCACAACTTCCTGTGCAGTGCCTGGCTTTGGGCTGTGCTACAGCACGGAGGTACATATGCAGGCTCCATAGTGATGTATTGGGGAGCCGAGTTGGGCTCTTCTATTCAACAAACAGTATATAACACAGCGCCAACGGCTTAGGTCCAGGAAAGGAGACAGTCTGCAGTGATCGTGATATAAGACGCTAACGAGGCAGCTCTCAATAGGTTTTAGGGAAACCTCAGCACTGCAAAACAAAACACAGAGAGCGCCTCCATCACGTAAAAACTTTTTATTAAAACAAATTAAAACAAGTGCAATGATACTCACAAAAGTCGAGTTAAAACAGGCATGAAATTACCTGAACATGAGGGACTTAGCCAGTCGGCTGTTCGTCCTCCCTGATGGTTTACGTGTTTCTGACGAAGGAATTTGGTTCTGACGAAGGAGGTGTGACCTCAGAAACGCTTAAACCATCAGGGATGGACAAACAGCCGGCTGGCTAAGTCTTGGCAGGTAGGGGGCGGGGCATGGCAGCAGGGGCCCAAGAAATGTTTTTTTCCAGGGTCCAATCAATACTAAAGATGGCCCTGTTCCTATAGCCTCAATATTAATCATGTATGGGAATTGAGCATACAACACACGCCCATAAAACTGCCCAGTCCCATCTCCTCCCCTGCAGCTTCCAGCCGCATTGAATAGCATTTCTTGGCTGTCATTTTATCTACACTGGAGCAGATCTTTCTGCACCTGTATAAACTAAAATTTAGAACACTGCCTGCAGTGTCAACAAGGGTTACAACAAAGTAATGTTATCAGTTCCGGATTGTAACTTCTCTGATTCATTTAATATACTTTCTTTATATATTTAAACATTTGTCCAAAATACAACTAAGCAGTAAAATATTAATTTGAGTCTAACATCAAGCACATGGGGTTGCACTTAAATGTTTTTAAAATGAATGTGATGTTATATTATAACCCTGGGTAACCATGAAATAGTAAGGCACGTAAGTACAACCGCATTTAAAGCAATAACATGGTAAAACAGGAGTAAAACAAAACGGAGGTAGCTATGCTTCCTCCAAACCACTAGAGTAGCAGGGGTAAGGAAACAAGGGGGGAAAAAAAACAAGAACAGAATATCAGAACAGCCAGCATGGAGCGAGAGGGACCTACTCCCCCTTCCACCCTCACATCACAGAGAACAATCCAGATAGGAGGCTAAAAGGTGGCATCAGTCACAAGGGCAGCGTAATCCGGGTGGTGGTGGTGAACTCCCTCCAGTAAAAGCAGGTCTGACTGAACTTATCATGAGTACCCCTAGAACAAGATGAATTTCGATTGGGGTCTAACATTCAGCATTTGGGAATAAAAACTCTTTATTGGACACGTCTTCAGGTAATGGAACTAAGTGTTCCAATGCACTGTAAGCTGAGATTTGAGTTTCATGCGACTGCGAAAAGTGCAGATAGTATTAAAAGAAACCTTTTTTTTTTGCTTTACTTCTTTTTTGGGTCTTAAAGTATATTTACTAATGTACTCCTGTGACCCAAAGTCAGCAAATAGCCGGTTAATGCCCGCCGTATGCTGACAGTGCAGAATCACATTACAGGCAGGAAGGTTCCCAACAATATTGTCGGGATCCACCTGGCTGTGTGATTGATAGCTGACTGCCTCTAGAGCCAGAGCCAGCTGTGCCCACCTGATTCATTTATAGCAGATCACAAGAGTGACCTTTGATCGTCATATGATGCCAGCTAAAAAAAAAAACTTGCAATAATTTTGCTGCTGAATATTATTTTTATTTCTATTATTTTACCATTAATAGTTTATTTGTACCTTTGCAGTGCAGAATTGAAATACAATATTTTTTTCATTTGTAAACAAGTATGCTATGGTTTGTAATAGAAATAAAATATTAGTGTTATTATACAAAGCAGAAATGACTGCATAAATTGTACATGTGCTGCCACAGCAGCCTGTCGTTTGTCTCCTTTATTGTATTTGGTATGCTCCTTTGGCCCCCCTCTTGTTTTGTCTCTAGTTTGTACAGTCAGTAACTAGACATTCCCTGCCTCTCACTGTAATGCCCAGTTTTAGTTTCTTTTTCTATTGTAGCAACACGACTTGGTAAACTCATTGAGGGGAATTTATCAAAACTGGAGCAGACAAAATCTGGAGCTGCTGTGCATGGCAACCAATCGGCTTCTCTCTTTCATTTCCACATCTTAACTTAACAAACTGAAGAGAGAAGCTTATAGATTGCAATCTGCTCCAGATTCTGCCTGCTCCAGCTTTGATAAATTCCCCCCATTGTCTTCTTACACTTCAAAAGACTGTGCAAACATTCTCTATACTGCACTTATGTGAACAGATAACAGAGCACTTTTTATTAACAGAACAAGTTGTTGTTTTAAAACTAACACTAGTCAAATTAGAGAAAATAACCCATTTTTTTTTATTTGGTACAGCTTTGCCTATGTATTGCATAGAAAATACATGTTTTTCTTCAAAATAATATTGCCAAGAGAAAGGCATGCTTGTCCTAAAAAAAGGGCACAAAAAATAAAGAAACAACTGGCATAGGTTTTATTTCTTAAGTGAAAACCACATATTAATTGTAAATAATAACCAAAAAGCATGATATTTTTAAATGAACAGCTATCAAAGTCATTAAGTACAACCTGCATACAGTTTTATTTTGGCTTCCCATGCAACACAAGAGCAGCTAATTTGCAGCCACAACCCGATGCTCTTAAAAGGTCTGGGTCTGGTTTATTTTTTTCACTATATCATGCTGACTGACAGCTCAGTTCACACAGATTAATGCACTGAAAGCTAGTATAGCAGGAATAAGTAAAGTACAGGCCAGCATACACATTAGAACCAAAAATTCCCCCCTTCTCCCAGTTTAATTCCACACCTCCTGCACAAATCTCCCCCAAATCCCCCAGTACAGATCTCTCCCCCAAATCTCCCCATGCACAGACTACCCCCCAAACACCCCCAAGTACAGACCTCCTCCCCCTTCTACCTCTAAATCCCCCCTAATATAGACCTCTCTCAACCCCAGTACAAACCTCCCCCACCAATACAGACCTCTCCTTCCCATTTCCTAGTAGAGACCACAACCCCCTGAAGTTTATTTAACAGACCTCAGATACAGTGCCTGGGCATAGTGGAGAGAAGTCCTCCCCTGTGCTGTGCCATGGGAAACTTACATCAGAGCTGATGATCAGCTCAAGAAAGTTCCCCTCAGCTCTGTACGCAGCCGCTGTATCTGAGGTCTGAGGTGGTGGCTGCAGTGTATAAACTTTACAAGAAAAAGGTGATCACAGTGCCAGAACTGGGGACACCCTGCGGCCCAGGTGCCTGGCGTCCGTGACTTGCCTGCAATGCACCACCATGGACAGCTCTGGGGATGCTTATTTAACTGGCACAGTCTACTGAAAACGGGGACTATCCCCAGGAAATAGGGACAAATAGTAACCATACAGCAGAGTGAAGAACTTCTGGAATCTTTGCGAAACTAAGTTCTTGCCATGAGCTGCAGGCATGGTACAAAGTTCATTTGGTGACTCAAGTACTGGTTTAAGCTCCTATTGCTGTCAGAAATCCCTGGAGTGAGAGTTATAAATTATAAAATATATCATTGTTGCAATGTGTTTAGGCTCTGTAATCATTGAAATGCTTTGTTTGAAATTTCCATCTTTTTCAATGCACAGCTTTCTTCTTCTATTCTTTCTGAAACCAAATTTCTTTTTGGTACCCTGTGTGGTAACAGTTGTTTTACAGGACCTAATGCCTTTAAAAGTTCACAGTATATCATTCAGTGAATCAGTTTGTCTCATGAGTCAGTCTTTTGATAGTTTTCCTATTGTCTAGAAACAAAGCAAATCATTTGAGCAGTTATTATTCACTGTCTTCTCCTTTTCAGCTCTGACATTTACTCACTGGTCATTAGAATGTGTCTGTGTTCCAGGAAAATGTTATAGTTAAAAAAAAAATGAATCAAAGCTAAAGCACAGTGGGTTTTCAGTTATCCCTGTAACCTTTCTAGAATGAGTAAGAGCAAGACTTTAGTACCCTTATGTCTAGTGCTACATCTAGGGCACCCGACACTAGGGGGTCTATTCACTAAGCTGCCGCAGGCAGCCGAGTAAATGACCAACCTGAAGTGAAGTGAGCCGAACACTGTTCGGCTATTCACTTCAGACTAGTACGGCTGATTTCAGCCGTACATCGGCTGAAATCAGCCGTACATCGGCTTGCTTCACATGGCTTCGGGTCTGCCGAACATGCTCAGCATGTTCGGCTGACCCGAAGTGCAGAAGGAGTTCGGGTCAGCCGAACATGCCGGCAGGCTACTCACTGCTGTTCGGCCTATTCTTATAGATGCTGAACAGCACTGAGTGAATAGCCGAATGCCGCTGAGCACACATACAATGAAAAGACTGCTTTTCATTGGACAGCTCAAAGACCGCTTTGATGCTTCTTCATATTATGTGTCTTTCTGTCTACATGCAAACCTTAGTGTCATTATCATGATGTGTTTACTCTGTTCCCCTAATTCTACCGGGAATCATAAAATGTTGACATTCTAGATAAGGGAAGAAAATAATAATTAGTACAGCTTCCCACTAACCAAGATAAGTTATATGTGGACCATCTCCTCATGTCCTCCCTGAGAGCTTTATATAATGGGGGGGTAATTGGCTATATAAAGTTGAGCATATGAGGGGGTAAGCTTAACACCAAGGTATTGGAGATAATCCAATCCCCATTGGAATGGAAAAGAGCACTTAAGAGCCTCCCATAGGTCTAGGTGGAGATTGATATTAAGTGCCACGGATTTAGAAGCATTGACTTGGAGTCCCGAGATCTTAGAGAATTTGTCCAACAGATCTTAGAGAATTTGTCCAATTTGTTCGCCAGTGCAAATAACAGAGGCGAAAGAGGACAGCCTTGTCTCGTCCCTCTACGTATAGCAATAGATTCTGACAGATATCCCTGTAGCCGAATCTGAGCTGAAGGGGTGGAGTACAGTACTTGTACTATCTGAAGGAAATAGGGTCCAAACCCCCAATTCTTTAACAATTGCAACAGGAATTCCCAGAAGACCGAATCAAATGCTTTCTGAAGGTCTATAGATAAAAGCATACCATTTTGAGGGTAGGAATCGCCCCAGGTATTATTTAACACTGAAATAAGATCAATTGCCCTCCTTACCTGGTCTGGGCCCTGCCTACCTCAAATAAAGCCTACCTGGTCCTGGTGAATATAATTACCTAAAAATCTATTAAGCCTATTCGCAAAGATTTTAGATAAGAACTTAATGTCATTATTGATTAATGATATTGGCCTATAGTTGGATACTTCCACTGGATCTTTATTTGGCTTTGGGATGACACTTATGTAGGCTCTATTCAGATCCAGGTCCAGGAAGGCTCATGAACGCAATGAATTATAGAAGGCTTCCATATGGGGAGCAAGAATCTCTACATGTTTTTTATAATAAGATACAGGTATACCATCTGGGCCCGGAGCTGAAGCCACCTTCGCCGTTTTGATTACAGCTATAATCTCTGATAGGGCAATTGGAGATTCTAAGATTTGCTTGTGCTCAGGTAGTAGAGCAGGGATCGGGAAGCTATTTAGAAAGTTTTGTATATTTGAATAAACTTACTCCGGTAGATAGTTTGCTTGCTGTCTTGCATATTGGCATCTTTTACTCTCGGCTGCTCCATTAGGTAAAACTCTAAAGTTGCTGATGTATTTATCTTTTAATCTAAGCCTGCATACATGCATTGTAGTGTGTCTACTGTTTTTGGCAATACCTTCATCCTGACCGCACTGCAGGCTTTTTCACACAGATTGAAGCAAAGGAGAAGTCAACACTGACTAGAATCATGTGAATAAAGACTGCAGTCTTCAGAAGCAAAATTACTGATACATCTCTCTTCATTAGATTATAGTAAACCGAGATTAAATGACCTCTTTAATAGATGATAAACTCTTCCAGCCTGACCAGCCTGTACAAGGGCCAGCATAGTTTTTAATTAATTGAAAGAATGGGTAGATAATCCAGGATGGACAGAGGGAACTGCATCTGTGCAAGCATGGTTCATTAGAATTAATGTCAATCCCATCACAGACCCTGCCCCTTTCATCTTCTACTGCCATTTCCTTTCTGTGGTTCAATTAATAATAATAATAATTGATTAATCCCAGTGTGTAATAAGAAATGTTGCAGACCCTTTCGGTGTCCTACCTTTTATTATACCACCAAAAACGATGTTCCTAGTGCAGTAAATGTAACAACATCCAGGGGATGCCACATTCCATGCAACAGGCTGTTTAATACTTCATCTAAAGTTCTGTAAACTTCTAGGATAGACAAGGAGCCATCTACAGAAATTGGGAATTCTGAGAAATCCTGACAAAATGTTAAGTACTGTTGCCATGGTTACAGGCACAGAACTGTGATATCATAGCAGTTATCATAGCTATCTGTAAGATGAAATTGAAAAAAAAGTTACTTTAAGGTAATATTACAATGTTTCTGGTACAGCAATTATATATACTGTTTATATTTTAACAGGAATTTTTAAGGAGACTGGACTTCAGTCTGTTTGTGGGTTCTGCTAAACAATGTGATTAAACAATCTATGTGTCATTAACTGACTATCTCTCAGATATACCCAGCATAAAACAGTAACAAGAAGAAAGCCTAAACATTTCAGGTTTATTTCTAAAACTTTTGTCCCACACATAGCTGGGCGGATGATGTTTCCGCAGTACTAGCACCCTTAGATGACACTGAAGAGTATACAAATTCCTATACTCTGCAGCACCATCTACAGGTGCAAGTGCCATGCAGGTTTTAATAATAAACCCGTAAGTCTAGGCACCCCAAGCCATATATTTAAATATAACAAAACTATGGAGGTTATTCACAAAGGAGCTGAAGGGTTAAGCAGAAAGATATGGCAAATCCTTCGGCTCACTTCAGCCGCCGGAGCCCTCTGGTTCAGCCAAACCGAAGGGCTACTGTACAGGCCATTCACAATAGCCCATACACCAGACGAAGGCAGGCGAACGGCTCAGCCGAGCCGAACACATATACTTCGGCTCGGCTGAACCGAAGTAACAGCCAAGGCAGGGAGAACAGTCTGCCGAAGCATGTCACGGTGATGTCACGGCTGGCTCCGCCCAGTTGTTGTCATTCAGTGACAGCCCAGTGTGCTCAAATGACTTGAGGAAGCTGGGCTGTCATTGAATGACAAGAAATGGCCAGAGCAAGTTATGACATCACGGCTGGATCCGCCTATTTGTTTTTATTTGGCCAGGACCTGCGGGAAGACTGACAGGTGCCAGACAAATATAAACAGCTGGGCAGAGCTAGCGGTGATGTCACCACTAGTTCCACCCAATTGTTTTTATTTTGCTGGCATCTGTCAGAATGTCATTTTGCGAGGAGAGTTTGTTGCATAGGGAGGGGTCGGCGGGTGCCGGGTTTATTTTTATTACGTCGAGTCATTGTAGTCATGGACAAACGTTGAATGTCGTGAGTGACCTTAGGATTATGTCGTTGGATCAATTTCTGGGATTTTTTTTTAATAAAGGGATTGTCAAAAATCTTTGTGGTTTTTTTAAATTAAAGGATTTTTTTCCAAAGTCTGGTGTGTTTATGTATAGTTTTATTTAACCCTTTAGTGAATGAGTACTGGGCACAATAATTTTTTTCTTCTTTTGTTTACATGCTCGGCGGCATTCGACTATTCACTAACTGCCGTTCAGCTCCTATGAGATTAGGGGCCAATGGCAGCGAGTGAAGTGCCGGAGGTTCGACTCAGCCGATCCAGATGTTTCCTTCGGTTGGAAGTCAGCTGAAGCCAGCCAAAGTACGGCTGATTTTAGCCGACGTACAGCTGAAATCAGCCGTACAGGTCCAAAGTGAATAGCCGGTCCAAAGTGAACGGTGTTCGGCTCACTTCACTTCGGTTTGTTTATACACTCGGCTGCCTTCGGCAGCTTATTGAATAACCTCCTATGTTTTTAGCATAACCTATAAAAAAAAAAAAAAATTGTAAGTTTTATGGCTGCATTTTGTCTTAGGTTGACATTGCATTTCTTACATAGTGCTTCCATGTTTAGGAGTGTTAGATTTTAGGAATCATATGTTTAAAATGTGACAACTGAGCAAACAAATTACAAGGCGACGGAAAACCAAATCATTTACGTTTTCCCACAAAATCCTAATTTTAGGTTCAGGTCTGCTCTATTTCTGCCTGCTCTCTGAGCTGCGATTTAAAGCTTGGAATATGATTGACATTTGAAAGTTTTTGCCCACACAGAAAAAAATGCATTCCTCTAAGACGTTTACATCGCTAAGAGAGTTATAATAAGACACTGGCAATGTAGCATGTCATTTGGATTCCACTTAAAATTATTACCTTTATTTCACTACTATGAACTGAGTTAGAGTGAAAGGGTGCTTCTGATCTATATATTCATGTGACCTTGGATGACATGAGACTGGACCACTTAAGTCCTCCATGAGTATTTTTCTGCAATTATTAGCTGCACCTGGGAAACTCTTTTCCTGCAATAGAGGATAAGTTGCACTGAAGGGGAGAGGAAAGGGAGGGTATACTACTGTAGCCCCTATATAGATGAATATATGTGCTACTGTATAGATAGGTATTTCTGACTGCAAACATTTAATTGCCTCGGTGTGTAAAGAGAGACGGGGACTTATGGGGATGGCAGTACAGAGCAGATATGGATAAATTGCTGAAAGGACCTTGAGAACTGCAACTCCCAGGGTACTGTGCGAGAGGAGGGGAGATGGCTATGAACTGTAACGGCTGATCGCGGACAGACTGGGCCTAGTGACGCGTCAGCGGCGGGGATATCGCGACCTGGACGTGCGGCCGATCCTGCCACTGGAGTGACCCAGTGAGCCCAGCTGAGTGGGCGGAAGTGGACGGAGCCAGTGGTGAGGTGTTCCAGATGACCCTAGATGAGTGGTCATGTGTTCCAGGAAACTAGACGAGCGGTGAGGTGTTGCAAGAGGCCATAGATGACTTCTCCTTCCTCCTGAGTGTCGTTCTGTCGAAAGAGGGACTTCCATCTACTGGTGAAAGACATCATCTTTCCAGACAACCCTGGGAGCGGTGAGAGGCCTCTGGGGCCAAACTGACAATGTACTTTTACACATCTGCTACACAGTATGGGCCCCAACGTTGGCTAGACTAGGACATGACTACTAGCAGGAAAAAGGATTTGAACACAGATAGGGTGAAAACAAGGAGCAATGTCAGGAAGGCTGGAAAGGGTAGGTTATTGTAGTTTTTATTAAAGCTACACCTGTCCTTTAATTTCAATAGTTGCAAAAATGATATACTTTTAGGATACTATTTTGGAGTGCATACTGCTGTTATGCGATAAGACAAAGAAAACTGCATCACATAACAACATTTTTCTATCTCTCTTGGTATTTGAAATGTCTAAAAAAATTTACTAACATACTGTTTGACTAATGTTATCAGAGCTTCACCTTACTCACTAAGCTCGGGGAACAATCACATTATTTTGTATTATTTGTACATTATTTTTGTGAATTGTGATGTAAAAAAAAGTTACCTCTAATGCTGTATTTTGCTCGTCCCTATTACTGTTGTGTACTGTAATAATTGTACTTTCATTTATGCCAAAAAGAACAGCCAGTACTGTACGACAGACACTGCAACAGCTGCGGCTTATATTGGGAAGAGATTCTGACATTTATCTGCCCCTCTTCTCCCCTTGTTCATTCACAGAACACCTTGTATTCTGTGAATGCAGCAATAGAAATGTGGCACTCACAGTTGTTTCTTTGTGGGAATTCACAGACTAGGACTAAGAGAGGTCTCCCCACTATGTTTTCACTCTGCAGAATGCAGCATGTGTCTCTGTGCTCACTTGCTCCAATCCTTGCCTTCAATGTACTCGAAGAGAAGATAGTTCAAGAAGACTCGCAGCATACAAAAAAATTGAAAAGATTTGCAAAAATTGTATATGTTACAGTTGTAAGGACAGACAGCTTTTAAAAGTTTTTAACTTTTGCCGCTTTTGAAATATAAAGTAAGTTGTACACTGTGATGCCTTTGAAGTATTATATTTTGGAGTACCGAGTACAAGGCATTAATAGACAAGGGGAGAGGAGGCACGAACTGCTCTATAGCTTCCCTGTATGAGAGCTTCAGTCTCTTAAGTACAGTGTTGGCTGTATTTCCAGCATAAATGAAAGTACAATTTCTACAGTACAGAACAGTGATTCAGATATGGGATAAACAGCATTAGAGGTACCTTTTTTTCCCACAACACAATTCACAAAAGGATGTTTGCCTGGACTCCACTTTAAACAGAGCTTCAAGTTATTTAATTACTTTGAGTTTGTAAAATGACCATACACTTTGCTAAGTGAGCAGTTTGTACTCCTTTAATAAACAAAGCCCAATGACTCATTCATCAAAGAGTCTGGACAATAACTATTTTTGTTGCATCCACAGAAAAAAATTACATTAAAAAAACAATGGCAGATTCCATTGCCAAAATCACAGAGACAGACAATTTTTATTGACACAATATATGGTCATAGCTATCAATATATTGTGTCAATAGCTGTATCAGACTTGCAGGCAGGTTAATTTACATGGCAGGTCACATTATAAAATTCAAGGTACAGTGACCTGTACAGTGACCTATACAGCAACCAAGCCAAAAGTCACCATTAAGGCCTCATTCACACGAGAAAAGGCTGGCATGTACAGCTCCGTGCTGCATGCACAGCCGTATCGGGCAGCCCCCGGGAAGGACAGGTGCTGCGTGTGATTAGTACGCAGCCCCTGTCCTTCTCTATGGGAGTATGCAGCCGTACACCACCCTACGCTCACCCCAAGTGCAGGTCCCTATGGTTGCGGGTGTCCCGGCTCGGACGCAGACAGGATCCATCCTGTAAGCGTACGAGTTTGGACACCAACACCCGCACAGACGTGCAGGGCGGGTGAGCATAGGGTGGCGTACGGACACGTACTCCCATAGAGAAGGACAGGGGCTGCATACTAATCACACGTAGCCCCTGTCCTTCCCGGGAGCTGCCCGATACGGCCGTGCACACAGCACGGAGCTGTACGTGCCGGCCTTTTCTCATGTGAATGAGGCCTTAAGCATAATAGCTAAACCCCAAAACAATGTATTTTTTCCCTTTAATTTTTAGCTGCTGATCCGCAACATAAACTGAGTTAAATGTTTAAAATGCATTCATGTACCCTAACTAGTAGCAAAAATGTTTCTTATTTGTGTATCACTCAGCTGCAGATCCTTAAATCATCTCTGAATTCATGCTGATACTGTCCTTCCTTCTGGAGGGTAGCTACTTTTGTTCCCCATGGTCCCTGTGTGTGTTGTAAAGTAGACACCGCTCCAAGCTCGCTCCAGTGATGGACTAAAATCTCAATACAAATTAGTAAACCAAACATGAGATTGTAGTCCATCATGGAAGTTAGCTTGGGATAGTGGCTACTTTACAACACACACAGGCACCATAGGGAACAAAAGTAGCCACCCTTCAGAAGCATGAGTACAGAGATTTGAGGATCAACAGCCAAGTAATGCACAAATAAGCTACATTTTTGTTATTAGTTGAGGTGCTTGAACACTTTTTTAAGACTTAAAGTGACACTTGTTAAAATATTTTGTTCTTTTAAAAAAATGTTCAGTCCCTTGTTTTCTAGTGGGTCCCCACATCGCTCTCCCTCCCACCCCCTGCACGGGTGCCCCCAACAGCTAAGCGGCTGCTGTGAAGGCATCCGTGCGTGCATATTCCCAGTCGTGCCCGCAGTAGCTGTGTCTATTCATAGACACACACAGCCCTGCGGCAGGCCACGCCTCTTCTTTCCTTCCAACAGGTTGATTGATGCCAGAAGAAATCTATGGCTCCTCTGCCCCAGTATCCTCCCCTGCAACCAGGAAGTTCAGGGAACGGAGGATTGCTTCAGGGACCAGCAGCAGTGACAAGTTTTCACAGGTAAGTGTGGGGGGGACATAAAAAGGTACTGGGCAATTCTTACCTTAATGCAGAAAATGCATTAGGCAAAAAACACCTAGCCTTTAGTACTATTTTAACTCCTGAGTTTAGTGTCAATTTAAGATAGCTCTACTCTATGGAGGAACAATGGAACCACCCTTGGACAGCAGTGTTGTCATCCTGGAGAGAAGGTAGTGTTATATGCACTAGCAGATTTAGATGAACTTGATTAACAAATTAAAGCTGATCTTCAGATTTTTAAGCAGTTACTTTTTAAGCAGTTACAACAACAAGTTTATTTTTACCTTTTGGGATAAAGGTTTTACATAAATGAATAAAGGCTGACCATTGTAGGCACTTTTGTCAGTGTTAAATGGTTTTTCTCAACCCTTTATCTGACACTTTTCATGGACAGCTTGGTCTGTTAAAGGAAGTTGAAAACTAACAGACTTACTGGAAAGAAAGTAATCCAGCCATCCAATTTAAGGATTGGTAAGCTGCAATATATAATATTTTTGCATTTTGGTTTAAATATGCTTTAATTATTTGTGCTGTTGACATTTGTGAACTTGAGTTTTACATTGGATGGTGTCACCTATGTGTTGCTTTCATCACAAATTGCTATAATTGTTACATGTATGGTTGGCAGTGTGAGAATACCTACCCTACCCAGCAACCAAACACAATTTTAACTGTCATGACTATGGAAAGTCAAAATCTGATTGGTTGCCTTTTTTCTCTTGGTATAAACCGATAGATGTCTACTAAAGAATACAACCCTTTGTTCTTTATATGTTTCCTAGTTGAAAACACATACCACCACTTGTCCTTCGCCATTGACAAAGACAAACCTATAGATGACCTTCCCCCTAGTGCTGATTTCTGCAACAATTATGTTTTTTTGTTGTTTCCAAATGGATAATGTACTTAGCTTTTATAGTTCTTTTTTCCAAACATTTCAAACCCACTAAAATGCTTAGGGGTAGAGGTTACTAGGTTACTACATTTCTTTTATGTTTTCTGCTAGTGCACTCATTCATTCACAGAAGGAACATAGCAGAGTTGGACTTTATTTGTTAAAGGGTGCTTCCTTGCCTTAGAAATAATTCTAGTAAACAGTAATAGAAAACTTAGCTAAAAGCCAACATATACAATAGAGTGGTTTTCAGAGTCACTGGAAATGAGGTACACTGTTACATGATTCTCAGTTCCCTCATTTACCTTACCCCATTAAGGTAAATGACCTGTGCTGCTAAAACTATGGGTTACAGCAATTTTCCAGAACATCGATACTACTGGTCTTATTTTCCCAGCAATGTTTTGACATTAATGATTCAGGATTTGGCTATGGCAATGAGTGAAAAACAAGTCAGAGAAACTTATTCAAAACTATCTTAGCATTTGGTCATACACAAGCCAAAAGTTCTTAGACATGAATAGTTAAAAAAGTAAAAATGTCCAAAATAATGTTTTTCTAAAACTATTCCATAGTGATGAGATATTTACACAGTCCCTTGGTGATATGCATGATGGTAGAAAGCAGCATTATTAGTAAATGTTTAATTCAAAGATTTAAAAAATCCTAAAACTATTCACTTCAAAGCATGTCACAATTACATTTTAGAGAGAAAAGTATGAATGGCATGAAAAAGAAATAATATACACAGAAGAGTGCCCCAAACAGGAGCTATGCTTTGGCCCTACCCCACTAAACCTCCATATATATTGCATGTTCCCTATAAGTTTGTGATTTATAACAAAGAGCAATGGCATAAACCTATAGTAACAATCATACATTGGTGGGTAATTATAACGTATTTGCTTTTTGTGCTATGTTAATATAGACGCTTGTGTATTTCCAGATATTATAAAAAACATGATTTGTTTTTGTAAATTCTTTATTTATTCAATACCAGTCAAGGATACACAACCATAAGACAAAGTCAAAACAAAACCATTAGGAACACAGCCAAAAACAGTGAAATCAAGAACAAAAGCACTATAGAATTATAAAAGAACAGTCTTGTTGCAATAAATCGAAATTGGCCAATTATTCAGGCTAATGAGAGAAGAATTAGTGAATAAATAACCCAAGTATAGGCAACATTACCTGGCCTTTTCCAATACAAGGCCTTTTTATGGATAGAAAAGTGTCATAAAAATCTCAAGAGTGTTCCTCATGGTTACCGCAACACCAACAAATTAAGGGCACTGAAGGAGAGATTTTGTGAAGCACCAGAGTTAGAGTAGTTAGAAAAATTGAGAATATCATCTCTTTGTTCAGCGGTAAATGTGGAATGGAGGTCGTGTTCTCACTTCAGTAAGACTGGTTTACAATACTGGGTAGGAGGAGAATTCAATAGGGAGTGTGAGAGGGATAATGCATGTCAGAGTCCACCATGTTCTGTACATAGCTTGTCAAATGGAGTGAGTGTGCAAGAATTATCATAAAGCCTACAGATATTCATCAGGAAATGGGACAATTGAAAGCATTTCCACCTAGTCAGAGGGGGATTTGAGAGGACGGCAAGGTCAGAGATTGGAGGAATGGGAATGGAGAATACAAAGTCCCTCAAACTGAATTTTTCACCTGGAGAAGTGCACATAAATGGGGTTCTATCACCCCAGGTGTGAAGTCAGGGTTTCCAAGAACCAGAGTCATGCCTGTGGTCTTTCCAGTAGGAGCGTGAACAAGGTAAGTCTTGTGCACGAAACTCAAGGTGGGACCTATGGTAGGATGGGAATGGAACGGTTTAAGATGAGAACTCAGAAGCCAGGGTAGGCTAGCCAAGGGTAAGTCAGTACTCTCCTGTTCCAAATCAATCCACAGTTTGGACTTCCAGTGTCTAAAACTCTTGCTAGGTAGAAAACATTGTCCGTAAAGTCGACACAAACAAGGAGAGTAAGCAATATCAGGAGGGTCTGGAAAAAGATAGAGCACACGTGGAAGGACATTTATTTTATGTATGGCGTTTCTACCAAACCAGGTATATGTGTCCTTGTGCCATTTCTGAAGATCTTGTTGAATAGTACAAAGTAACTGAGTAAAGTTTACTACCTAAAGATCCTGTAACTGATGGGTGATGTTTGTGCCAAGATAGGTTATATATGATGATGCCCATCTAAAGGAGAAATTCAATTTGAGGGCCTCAAGTCTATCGGCAGGGATATTGAGATTAAGGGCCTCAGGTTTCTGGAAATTAATTTTAAAGTTTAGACACTTTGGAAATTTAGCCAGAAGATTGGGGAGAGTGATTTCCGGTTTAGTGATGAACAAAAAAAGATCATCGCCATAAGTTGCAACCTTGTGTTGAACTGTCTCAGATGAAAGACCAGAAATATCGGGGTGTTGCCTTTAGTTCCCTGCATCAAAAATACCAACATATGGTGCTTAACAGTTTGGATAATGTTAGTTTTATGAAAATCATCTTTTATAGTAGGGATCTGTTCATCTTTTATAGTAGGGATCTCCACAGCTGTAAACTCTCTTAATGTAAAGAACCCCTTTCTGGAATGATATGGAAAACTCCTTTTCTAGTAGCATTGGCGTCTATAAGACACTGAAAAAAATGTATATCTACCATTGTAACATGTGTATATAAGATTCAATGACAGAGGGCTTGTGTCAGAGCGATACCCATACTTGTTGTAAGAAAAATGTGACATATCGAGATGACTATTTGAATGATCAGGTGTAGCACAAATAGACTGAATTGTATGATAAATACAACAGTACAGGGAGATATCCATCCCTTGCAATGGGTACCTTATATGAAAAGGGAAGAATCTGTTCTGGCTTCTGCTGCACACACTACCATTGCTTAAACATGGCAAGCTTGAATGAAGGATACTGCTAAAAAATGATCTGAATAATTCCATCTTGTCTTATAGTGCTTTTACTTTGTAGCACTAGTACATTTAAAGACTTATTATTTTGCTATTTTGCTCATCCTGAAACTATTGGCCTCAATGTTAATGACATAAAGGTTCTGTTTCGCCAGCTTTATTGATGTGTTGTGTATGATGAGGAAGAAGTAAGAAGAAGGGGGAGGGGGGTTGTGCTTTTACTTTGTAGCACTGGTACATTTAAAGACTTGTTATTTTCGTGAAGGAGTTTGGGAGGAGGGAATTGTGAGCAAAGTAAGTATTACAAGTAACATATGCATGGGACACTTATGAGAACAAGGTATGAGGTTTGAATATTATATTCAGAGTATTGTTTGTGCTGGTTGGTTTAAACTAAACCTTTCACAAAGCTGTGTGATCCAAAATAAGCATAATTTGAAATAATGCATAAACATGGGCTATAATGAAAACCACATGTTAAAAATATCAGCAAATCCAGATATATAAGAGGTTGAATCTATATAGAAAGATTGACTTTTCCTGCTTCTAGCTGGGTTCTGCCCCGTCCACATTCCAAACCTCCCAATTAGTCTTGTAATGTGTTGGACAGCCTTACTAACCAATGGGAAGGCTCAGGTTTGGAGAGTGGGGCCAACCTTGACTTTAACAGAAAAAGTTGAGATCAGCATACGACTGCAGCTGTGTATATTTCAGGATCTAATGCACCCCGAATCTAATGTGGCTACTCTACTATCCACATTTATTGTCTTTCCAATGTGAATATGCTTAAACATAGTATTTGATTGTTTTATTGTACATCTTACTAATAGTCGTTTCACAACACTTTCATAGATAGCTGCATAAATAACACTAGGTCTTAAACTGACTTACTGAGAAATCTCAACATGATCACAGCATAATTATAATATCCCATAGAACCATAATTCACATGATCATAATAAAACATAATAACAATTAAAATGTTATTCTCACCCTTTAAAGATAACCTGTGATGCTAGAAATGTGGGGACTGACATTGCATTACTTAGCTTTTAAAGTGTAGTGTTGATGTCTCTTATCCTGGTCCTGGTTTTACTACCTAGTAGGTCAAGAACCTGGCCCAAGCATGCAGAAATAAAGTCAAAAAATGTGAACTCCAACCCTACTTGCTTGCTTTCCTTGTTCTGCCAAATGCTGTTTGCTCCCATTTGTACAGTGGGAGTGTTAATGTTTTATGAGTGAATTAAAAAAATGAATAAAATATGAGTAACGCCTACTAACTAATAAATCTATGAAAATAGACTCCCAGAATAAATTTTCTCTGCTACCCTTCTTTAGGCCTATTTTGGACTCTGTGATGCCATGTTGTCTCTGCCTACACCCACCAGCATAAGAAAACTTCCAGTTGCTCCATAGAACTTACGTTTTTTATTTATAATTCTGGTCCGCTCAGCTATGGCGCGCTAAAGTGGATTTGCTACAACTAAGTGCTAACTTTTACTCAAGAAAAATGGCTAACAATAATATATATTATTTCAAATTTTACACAAAGATGTTTTTTTGA
>NW_017307246.1:388359-411938 GCF_000935625.1 Nanorana parkeri
AGTTCTAGACATAGCATTGCTGTCTATGTATATAGCAATCTTACTATTTGTTCTAAAAGATTTAACAAAAGCCAAAAAGAGTCAAAAGGTTAATGTTTGTATTGGTATTATTTATTAAGGCTACTAATTCTTCAATTATTTTTGAATTCCTAAGGTAAAATTAATGTAAAGCCAAAGCCTCTTTTTTAATTTTGGATAAACTTGGGGTAAGTTCAACCTTTAGTGGGTTGTTTTTTTGCTTACTGTATCTTTCAAGGAAGATTACCCTTCATTTTCTGTCCTGAAGATTGCACCAGGAAATAAGAGAAAATTTCCCTAAAGTGAAGGGAATTCCCATCTTAAACAGTTGGCTATGGGCATTGCTAGCACCAGGTGCTGACACCACAGCCACCCACATGTTTACTTCTATATGTCACCTATGCAGCTGCCAGCTTTTGCCCTGGAATTTTAGGGAAGACCCCCAACACCCAAAACCAAACAAAACAAAAAAAAAGCATGGGGTATCCGTTAAAATCCCTTACGAGACCCTTGATCCGAGCAGCAGCCTGGCAGAGCAGAAAGGGGGGGGGGGCACCGTGCATCCCTCCCCATGCACCATACCAGGCCACATGCCCTCAACATCCCATGTTGAATTGGGGAGGGGACTCCATGCTCGTTTTTTTATTATTTTAACATTTAACTACATAAATTAATTCCGAATAAATTTCAGATGCATCCAAAATTTTTGTTATCGAAAATTTGGATACGTTAGGATTCCTTATTTTTTCATTTGGAAATTAAGATGCAGAATGCATCTGAATTTAAATTAAAAACAAAATTAATCTTACAAGTCTCGTTGAGGCCCAATATGATCAGAAGCAAGAGACCGTCATCTAAAGTCTATAGACTCTTAACTGACTCCATAACAATCCCACAAAAGGATATTTAATGTCTAGGTACCATAACTCCTTTACCATAACACCATTAAATTGTGAACACAAAACTGGTACTGCTGTGCCATGCCTTTCCTGAATGCTGTGATCTGAAGAAGAAACAGCCAACATAAGATACCGTAAGTAGAAAGAAAAAAGTTCTGCACAAGAGACTGAACATAACGTTTTTATGTTTCCATGGATTGTGATATTGAAATCTGTTTAATTAGAAAAGGATTGCTCAGTGACAGTTATACTTGTCATGTGTGATAAATCAATTATCTTAGTAAACCACATAGGTACTAAACATTTCCAATTACAAGACTATGAACAATGTTCTTGTAAATAAACATTACTCAAGTACAAACAAATGTCCTTCATAATTGAACAAAAAATGGAGTGTTGTAATCAATTATTCACTGGTTTAAATGCATCATTCTCTTAAGAACTGGAAAAAAACTATTCTGTACTTGTAGGAACACATCATTTGTTTAGTTGGCTATTAATGACATCAAACTAATGCTTTGCTTAACACCACTAGAGATAAAAGTGGTATTGTTTTTTTGGAGTATATGTCATTATGCCTTGCAAAAATGCTGGGCAGTTCCAAAACAATTCTCCCTGTACTTTTGTTCTGGCCTGTTTTCAAAATAAGCATTTACACTTTTCCCAGAAATTAGAAGTAGATATCCATGGTTCTATTAAGAAAATGTTTCCTAATATTCATAAAATGTCTCAATATTATAAACATTTGTAATAGTAGACCAAACCTACTGGCAATGATATTCTGTCTGATTGATCCTGATATTTTAGCCAGTGCTATGTCAGGTTTAACATTTATTTGAAATTAAGTTATTTTTCCACAGGAAACTTCACGGCACCTTAAAGGGCAGCTTCATTAGAGGTGACCAGTGACATTAGATGGCAATTTCAAAATCCTTGAGTACAATACTTTGTTGGCCAACATAAATCTACTTGTCTAAAAGAAATTTTGCTTAAAGTGACACAAAATTCAGAGAGTTAAACCATAAAAATGCATTCAAGTACCTTAACTATTAACAAAAATGTATCTTATGTGTGTATCACTCGGCTGTAGATCCTCAAATCATCTCTGAATTCATGCTGACACTGTCCTTCCTTCTGGAGGGTGGCTACTTTTGTTCCCCATAGTCCCTGTGTGTGTTGTAAAGTAGTCACCGCTCCAAGCTCACTCCTGTGATTGACTACAAGCTCAATACAAATTAGTAAACTAAATGTGAGATTGTAGTCCATCATGGTAGTGAGCTTGGAGCGGTGGCTACTTTACAACACACACAGGGACTATGGGGAACAAAAGTAGCCACCCTCCAGAAGGAAGGACAGTAGGGGGAATATGTTTAAATAGCCATTTTATTGTCATTTTCAAACCTCATAATGGTCTCTTTTGTAATAATAAGTATGTTTATCCTGGTTTTTAGCTTTGTGATTTGAGCCTATTGTTTGTACAGTTATGTTTCAATATGGGGTGCTGATTTTAGCTAGATAGTAGCTTATTACTTTATTCATGAGTACTTTATTTTTAATAGACACCCTTGGCAACGTGGCAAAGTCAGTTGGCTGCAGTGGCGACTCTAGGAACAATATATAGGGGGGCACATAAGATACCACAGTCAAAACTGGGGGGGGGGGGACTAATAACTTTCACTACTAAATCATACCACTGAAAGTAACTAAATAAGTATATATAAATAAGATTACAAATATGAGAGTAATGCGGTATGCAATGATACATGATATATATCCCAATAAAAAGGTATGTGTATGTAGACAGATTGGTTAGACTCAGGCCCAGAAGTGTGTGGTTTAATGTCTCCCTCTTTCCCTCCTTTGTGGATATCTACCATAGAGTGCTGGGAGTGATGTTATTTCCTCACAGCACCACAGAGATTGTGGGTGGCGTCGGATTACATGTCGCAACCGCCGAGAGCTGATTTAATTGCGGATGGCATTGGCGCCCGGTGGTTGCGACATGTAGTCCAATCCCGCCCACAATCTTGAATATTGCAACTGCCAGGCGCCAATGCCATCCGCAATAAAGTCAGCTCTCGGCACCCGGCGATTGCGGTATACAGGATTCGAATCCCAGAGCGGCAGCCTAATTTAGGGGGCAGGGGCGGATCCAGAGTCTAGTGTCGGAAGGGGCATTACCAGAAAATAAGGTGTTGCTTACAGAATAGAATATTGTAATAATACATTACGTTGCAGTTGTTTGTCTTTTTTTTTTTACACATCCTGACATTTTTGTGTGCAGCATTGGAATCTCTGCCAAACAACATTTGGCACATTACTGTCATTAAAATGGGTCTGTCATCCACATTGCACATTACTATGTTTTTTTGCTGTAGAGCTTTGTGATACACATGATCCAGGCACAGTGTTAAGGATGGAGAGCCCCAGACTGAAGGTAGGGGGCCTGGGAACCTGAAATGTCGGCGGTTACCAGGGCCCCCTTCCTCCTGTCTGGGCCCCCCAAGTGACAGAATGCAATGCTAGGGCCCAGTCACAGCTGC
The DNA here is from genome assembly GCF_000935625.1 of Nanorana parkeri. Taxonomy (NCBI): domain Eukaryota; kingdom Metazoa; phylum Chordata; class Amphibia; order Anura; family Dicroglossidae; genus Nanorana; species Nanorana parkeri. The sequence goes on from NW_017307246.1 coordinate 391,820, forward strand.
AACTATGTGACCCTGGTAGTTTTGCCACTGTATAGAAGACTATAAAACTCAACAATACATTATACAGCAATGCAGAATATCACCAGCTATAAAGCACTACATTCCCAACAATACATTATACAGCAATCTAGAGTACCACCATCTATAGAAGACTACAAATCTCAGCAATACATTATACAGCAATGCAGAATAATACCGTCAGCTATAGAGCACTACAAATCCCAGCAATACATTATACAGCAATGCCGAATACCACCAGCTATAGAGGTCTACAAATCCAGCAAATCATTATACAGCAATACAAAATGGTACCAACTATAGAAGACTACAAATCTCAGCAATACACTATACAACAATACAGAATAATACCATTTGTTATAGAGCACTACAAATCCCAGCAACACATTATACAGCAATGCAGAATACCATTATCTATAGAGGACTGGTGCTGGGTCCCGTGTCCTGGTCCTTGGTGCCATGGAGCTCTGGGCCAGTCCCTGGGCACACTAGTAGCACATGGGCCCGTGCCTGCTCCTCATTAATGGGCTGCTTCTAGGATTTCATGAAAATGTCTCCACATCCCCCTGCCAGCTCTCATAACCTCCTATGCCAGTTATGTGGTACAGAGCTCCCCTGACCTCCCATGCCAGCCATGGGGTACACAGCTCACCTGACCTCTAATTCGAGCTATAGGGTACAGACCACACCTGACTTCTCATCCCAGTCTGGGGTGCAGAGCTCACCTGACTTCTAATCCTGGCTATGAGGTATAAAGACTACCTGACCTCTCCACCTGCAATCCTCCCGATGTTGGCAGCCCTCTACCTGCCACATCTATCTTCTCACCCCCCACTGCCTCTGTGTCCACTGACCCCTCCCGGCTCTTCCGCACTGTGCCATCTCTCTCTTCTCCCACTGTGCCACCTCTCTCCTCTCCCACTGTGCCACCTCTCTCCTCTTCCACTGTGCCACCTCTCTCCTCTCCCACTGTGCCACCTCTATATCCACTGCTCCTCCCCCAGCTCTTGCAAAGCTGCCTCTTTGCCCACTGACCCCCACTCTGGCTCTTCCACTGCCACCTCTCACTGCTCCCAGTGCCACCTTTCTCCTCTCCCACTGCGCCACCTATCACCACACCCAGTGCCACCTCTCACAGCACCCAGTGCCACTGTGTCTTCCACTGTCACCTCTGTGTCCACTGCCTTTAATGTGTGTACTGAACCCCAGCTCTCCCTGGGGAACAGTGTTCACCTAGCTTCTCCTTCAGAGATCTTCATGTCGGTGCCATCGATGCCGCTGAGAATGAGAAGTCAGGTGTGGTCTGTACCCTATATCTGGGTTAGAGGTCAGGTGAGCTGTGTACCCCATAGCTGGCATGGGAGGTCAGGTGAGCTCTGTACCCCATAACTGGCATAGGAGGTCATGAGAGCTGGCAGGGGGATGTGGAGACATTTTCATGAAATCCTAGGAGCAGCCCATTATTGAGGAGCAGGCACGGGCCCATGTGCTACTAGTGTGCTCAGGGACTGTCCCAGAGCTCCATGGCATGGAGGACAAGGACACGGGACCCAGCACCAGTCCTCTATAGATAATGGTATTCTGCATTGCTGTATAATGTGTTGCTGGGATTTGTAGTGCTCTATAACAAATGGTATTATTCTGTATTGCTGTATAGTGTATTTCTGAGATTTGTAGTCCTCTATAGCTCTATAGGTATTAATCAGGCTTGAGGGTATGTTCACATCTAATGCAGTGTGTTCTGGCCTGATTCTGGCCGGAACGCACTGCATCGCATTGCGGCCGGCTCACTTTTTTGTGGGGCAGGAGGGGCGTGGCGGGCCACTGAAATGAGTGGCACCGTAGTCACGCCCTCCAGCCGCAATGCGATCGCCTGCATGGGATCGCAAGGCACATTGTGCCTGCGGTCCGGTGCAATCAAAATACTGCAAGAACTATTTTGATCGCACTGGACGGGATCGCAAGGCACATTGTGCCTGCGGTCCAGTGCAATCAAAATGCTGCAAGCACTATTTTGATCGCACTGGACGGCTGGGCTGCCCGATCGCCCTGCACCGCATCGCACAAGCAGCGGGTGCATAGGTCCCACAATGTCACTCGGATCCGCCACTGTTAGCAGGGGGGTCACATGGGGGGCAAGCAATAAACCTAGGGGGGCAATTTGCCCCCCTTGCCCCTCCTTTAGGGAGGCCACTGGTTGGCTGTCTTAAAATGTATTGACCAATTGCTGTTGCTGATAAGGATGGCACCAGGAGTATATTGTGTCTGCATATACTGTATATATGCTTGAGAGATAGAAATGTCTGTGTTTAGGTTTTGTGAACAGAAATGCAGATTGCTGTTTAGTTTCTATGGCCAAGTTAAAGAGAACCATTCACAGCTAGGCATATAAAAGACTCTGAACTCCAGAAACAAACATATATTCCTCAACGGAACAAATCCACATTGTGTGAACTAAATGTCTTTGCAAACCAAGTTAATACCTTAAAAGATAACAAATATTGCCAATGCCAGTCACCCTGTGCAAGCAGAGAGAGCAGTGTTTAGTGCAGGAAGTTCCTTACAGAGGAAAAGTTTCATGGTGGATTTTTTTACCACACTGCCAAGTAACAGTACTGTGCATTGAGCAGCATTGGGGTGCCATTCAAATAAATGGCAACGCGCCTAGTGCACAGTGATGCATGCTAGGTGCATTCTGTGATAGCATGCATTAATCACATACCTATTGCACGATTAACACAACGCTATGGTGTGAATTGACCCTAAAAGAACATGTGACTGTCTGCTACAGAAAAGGCATTTAGAATTTTACAGGGTTATTCACAAAAGGGTGAAGAGTTTGGAGAAGGCAGGAGAAGTGAACAATCTAAGCCAACATAGCTAAACTAGAATGCGAGCCGAATTGGAGAATTTTTTTTCCAAATCAGCTATTTTTGGCCTAGATTGTTCACTTCTTCTGCCTTCTCCAAACTCTTCACCCTTTTGTGAATAACCCTGTTAGTATTCACAATGATTTAACTTTTTCCTATCCAGAGTTCCAATTTAAGGTTGGAAGGTCAGTTTTCCTTTGTCACATAATATTCCTTGTGAGGTAACAAGTACCATTAAAGTGACATTAAAGTCAATTTTTTTCCCCTCCCCCCAATGTTATTGAAAGCACTTACCTTAAATGATGCTTCTTATTCCGATCTCTTTCTTCTTTCCTGTCCTTTTCATCTGTCCCTCCAGCGCTGCTGCGGGTCTCCGATCCAGCGCTGACTCCTCTGAGCTTGCTGGCACTTCCTGTCCCATGGTGTCTGCATGCGGGTGAATGCTCCCATATACTTACCTTGTGTCTCTCCTTGCGTCCCGGCCGAAAATGTGAACTGTGCATGCGCCCACCCCAAGATGCTTTGCGGCCACCCAAAGATCTTCACATTTTTGGACGGGAGCGCACAGGGAAGACACAGGTGAGTATTAACCTCTGTTAAAGCGTTTTTTTTGGGGTTTTTTTAATATTGCTAGCAGTAGATTTATGCAAAAAAAATGGAGGCTTTAATTATTCTTTAAGTATTCCCAGCCCTTTCACAGACTTTGTTGTGTACCTCTATGGCTAAAAAGTTGTTGAGCAAAGAAAGCCTATCTTGTCACAAAGAAAGCGGAAGTCATCGCATATAGCATTGATGATTGTTAAATCATCCTAGTGCTTTTTCCTATGTGGATTCTGCATGTGATATAGTAGTGTAAGTATGGAAATAATTCACATCACAGGAATGTCTAGACTTGCCAATGCTAAGCAGAAAAGAAGCTCCAGACTTTAATGTGAGAAGTACTAGCTGTTTCAGCCAATCACACACACATAATAGCACCTTCACCAGCTAGAGAAACACATGTTTTCCATTAATAAAGTGCAGAAAATCTGTGTTGTTACCCTGACGCTGTGACTCATGCTACTGCTGCTAACACACACCTTTCTCTACACTGAAAAATGGTTTTTCTTGGCTGTCACTGTTTAGCAGATGTAGTTATAGCTATAAATGTATCAAACTTTCACTATTTAAATCCTTAACATAATAATGCAATGTCAATTTTGTATTTAGCGATGTAGCAAAAGCCAGAAAGCTGTGAATACTAGCTGATAGACTGAACCGAATGCTCTGGGGAGCAGTGGAAGACACTGAAAGCTGAAATATCATTTAGAAATTAGGGAAATGTGTAACGAAAATGTATTTGTTGTCAAACTGTTCGAAAGGCAAAGGTTTGGTGAGACATGTTTAGAGCAGAAAAACTGTCAAGCAAACAAAAAAAATGTAACCAGGTGCTAAAACCCAGTTTGGGACTAGGCAAGAATTTGTGTCAGTTACCTATACAGAGGTATATGCAATGCATTGTTGAATACTAGGGGAAGGTGCCAGAGCTATTGGAAGACTTTGAGTTCTAGTTAAAAGAGAACTATGGGGGAACAATGTTGAGGGCATGTGGCCTGGTATGGTGTAGGAGGGGGGACTGCACGCTCGTCTCCCTCCCCCCTTTTCTGCTCTGCTAGGCTGCTGCTCCAATCAAGGATCTGGTAAGAGAATTTAGGGGGCAGCACACACTTTTTTTGGCGGCGTTGGGGTCCCCGCTAAAATTCTTGCCAGACCTACAGGGTCTAGTAGGAATTGGAGGAGACTCCGTGGTGTTTGTTTTTTTTAATGGATTTTAACCGTTAACAACATAAATTCATTGCGAATGACATTCAGAAAATAATTAATTCTCAAAAATTTGGATATGTTCACATTCGTCATTTTTTCAGTTCGGAAATTCAGATGCATTAGAATATCTAAATATGTAGAAATTCATCCAAATTTCAATTCGGAATGAAACAAATCGCACATGACTACCAATAATTATGTCATAACAAATGCAGCATAATACTGTCTATAACTGCAAAGACTTTATAGTATATGCAATGGGAGTATGTGGTCTTGCTCTACCACCCCTTTGCCACCTAAAGTAATGTCTAAGGAGAATCTTTACCAGAATTCATTTGTGAAAAATATCCAAACTGCCAACTTTGTGTTTGCCTCAAAAGAACAACTAATTTAATTATCCAGTGAATTGAAATATCAAACCAATTAGTACAGACAAACTATGTAAAACATGTGAAGATAAGGGTCGATGGTGTTCAGATATGTTGGGTCTGACTGCAGAGCCCAAGAGCCCAAGGTGAGTAACTGGCTAGCTAAGGCAGGATAAAACATGTCAATTAAATCCAGAAGGCAGCCCAAGATAGTTGCCCAGAGAGACTGAAAAAATATCAACCAGAGCCATACCAATCCCATGGGGGCCGAATCACTGACTTAGCAGAGAAGTGTTCTGCATCTAATGGTTTGTTACAACATGCTCCTACTGAATGTCTTGAGAAGTCTACACCTACAAATGAAAAGGTCATCTGAAAAGTTTGCAGGGCTTTACATACAATAAGCCATTAGAGGCCAGTATCCAAGGGGACACATCAAGAGGTTCCCAGTGCCCTAGTACAACATTTCTATTGTTTTAAATTGTTGCCTTGTCCAACCAATTCTGTGCACATACAGAAGGTACAAATCCAGCATTAGTACTTGAGTGGTACAGGTAATTGGCAACTCTGCTTATACAGAAACCTGGTTCATGCACAAAGGCATTCACACAGCATCATTTTAAATTGCAGGTCAATATTCACATAATATGGTTGGGGAAAAGGGACTTGAGTTTGTTCCATAAAAAAAAATCATCCTTCATGTTTGCCTAGGGCAAGCCTGTCAACTAAAGACAGCTCTATATCTCAGTGGTATCACCAGTGGTGTGTTTACACCTCCTGCTGCCCTAGGCAAGACAGCAACGCCGCCTCCAAAACGCCTTGTTTGCCTTGCAGCAGATACGCCCCTGGGTATCACTCAGGTCATAGCTCCAGCACCTTCCAGCCTTAAAGACCCAGCTGTGCTTACACTAAAAAACTACAGGTTTTCCAACACTAATAAGCTAATGAACATATGACATATGTGTTTCTGTATGCTAGATTTAAGCTTTCTGTTTTTGTTTAAGCAGACAAGAAAAAAAACCGGCTATGAACAATGGGTGTGATTTTTAGCAACAATAATTGTGTTGTGGGTAGTCTGGAATTAGTATGTCAGTCAGGATAGAAAGCCATCATATTTAATATCAGATTGTGTGCACTTGATCTTGATCTTTTCCTTAATGTCTGTTTATCAATAACTGCAATCAATTAAAGTACAGAGTAACTTCCACTATTCAAGGGTTGTGGATTTGGAGCGTTCATAGCTGAATAAAAGCCCACAGTGAGTAGGTTAGTATGCTTGCTGGAACCCACATAAGCAGTGTGTTTTCTGAGAAAGTCATCATCCCCAGAAGAAGCTGTCGGGGAAAAAAAACCATAGCTTAAACCCCATTTCAACCTTTGCAGAGGTATTTTTTAAACAACATATGCCTGCAATGTACACCAAGTGAACATGAAGCAGGCATATGCAGTTTCTGTATATGAACACAGAAACTTACATATTTTGTTAGCTTTCATCTTCATATCCTCATGGAAATGGCCACCTCTGTACTGCGCAAGCAATGTGTATATATTAAAATTAAGCTCTTTATGTGAGCAAAAATAAGTCACAGGGAGGGGGGCAGCTGTTTAGAGCCTGCTTTACAATTCAACCCTGGTGTCAGACTAAATTTCCTGTGGAGAAAATTTGGAATTTCTGGGATCAGGCCTAATAAAAACTTCATAAAAAATGAAGAAAGCCAGCAATGTGAGTCATGAAAATGTGCACACATATACATCATCACTGCAGCTCTACATTACTAAGCAAAAAAAGCTAATCACTTACAAAAGTGGATATGAATTTTAAGCAGCCTTCAAAAGCCAGCAGGTATGGCTAAATGCTGGGCAATCCTGACAGGCAAAGCCCCGCCACTACCTGATAGTGGCAAAATTTGCCCATACCTTCTTGTCCATTGAGATTTTCTCTTGGTCAGTGAGCCAGCCCTTCATAGTGATGGACCAATGGGAAGTGTCAGAGCTGTGCCTGTCACAACAGCCTGGTATTCAGTCATAATTGGTGGCATAATGAAGCTGCGGCAAACAGAGTCACTTTAAGAAACTTTATGTTTTTCTCTTTTACTTGTGCATCTAAAAACAGAATGCACTCCAGAAAGTAGCCTTGTGCTTTACATATCTATTACTAAAGAAATAGCTAGTGATCACCGTAGTGTGAAATCTAAAATAGTACAATGTTCTATGCTGAAGTAAATATGTATGTATACATCAAACAAGGCTGCACACTTACAAAAGTTCATAAACATTTTAGTAGCATTTTACTTCTATAACTGTGCTTTCACCTAGCGACAATTGCATTGACCTCATGTGTTCAAACAAAACCACACAGATCTATGACCACCCATTGCAGATAAGTCAGAGCTTACTTTTTATCATATGACCCAACCATCTGAGGATCCCTATAAAGTAACTATATGGCAGATATAATCCTCCACAACATGTATATCTTGTCCCAGAATAGTAATTAGTGCACTGATTACATGCAAGTGAACTGTGACTTACCTTAGTGGTCATATATCTTTGATGAGTGTCGGTCATGGGCGTCCCTAGCATTATTGCAACCTGAGGCAGTGGCGGGGGGAGGGCAAGGCATCCTGCTGTGCTCATGGGAACCAGTGACATCACTGGTTGCCAGAAGCTTGGCATGATGCTGTGGCCAGCATCCCGCCGAGCTGCAGCATAGGAAGATAGGAAAAAGCCTCTTGTATATTACTTTCATGCTTTGCATCATGTAAAGAACGACAATGTACTTACACATTACAGGCATACTTACCTGAATGTCCATTCTTAGCTCTGGTCGGTGTCCTGCATCACTGGTTGCAAGGAGCCTGGGGGGAAACCAACAAGAGCATCCCAGGTTGCTAATAGCTGGGCGAAGAGATGTGTATGGCCCTTACACATCTTCCCGCCCGGCTCTTGGCATCCTGGGATGCTCTGGTTGGAAAGGGGACGACAGGCACACTGCACACTGGATTTGGTACTGGATTTATGTACAAACCTCATAAAGTAAAGAAAAAACTTCCTTTACCCACCCTGACTGAGCCAAGTCTTCCTTCATTTGTGTCTCACACACTCCCCCTCCCACACACTGCAGCTCACAGTGGGAGTGTTTCAGCAATAGAGGCAGAGAGGGCAATGCAGAAAGCAGTGGACAGGACCAGTCGTGGTCAGGTGATGACTGACAAGCTAGAGGCTTGTAAATCAGGAGTGACAATAGTGATAGCCACGCCTCCTGCATTTTTCTATTTCCACTGTACAGCAAGCAGGCACAGCCTACACAAGAGTGGTAACTCTGCTCTATATTCAGCAGCAGTGCAGCACCATTGCTACCCCATAACAGAAAGCTACATTGGGTGGACTTCACTGGCAGGCTTAACAGACATTTGAGGGACTTTGAAAGGGAAGAGTAAGGGCAGATACAGTTATAATAATAATAATAGTAGTATAATAATGCAGCACGTTTTTCTGAAATGGGAAACCATAGTTTTACTTTAGTTACGTAGACTTTGTCAAATTTTTCCAGCCAGGACTTCTGAGAATGAGTTACCCCATCAGTGAAAATGTATTTTCATCTGTAAGTATACTATGAACGTTCTTCCCACATCATAGCGTAACCTTTCTTGTGTTATCTCAATATGTCACATATTAAGTATTTTTTTATATGACATCATTTCACCATTACATATACATTACAAATATGAATGAGAATACCCCCACCAAGATCAAACCAAACCATATGTCCCGATTGCAGATAAAAATGTAACCACCAGGCTCAGATCTAAATGGTATTCAAGACAAAGTCAACATATACAGTACAGTTCCCATAAAGGGTATGATCTTTGTGACTAAATCCATTTAAGCTGTTGCACACTCATGTACATGGCCTGATGGGTAACGCTTAAAATGTAATTGTCTACATTTAGACATCATTAGAAACATATGTCCAGGGCTCAGAAAATGATAACCTATCAAGAAATACAAAATGACCCTCTACCTAATAGAGTCTTTGAAGACAATGAGCTGTCATGATGATGAAGTGATCGCTGTTGTGCTCCTACATCATTATATGGAGCTTGCCTCAACTTGGCATAGCTTCATCCATACCTTTCTATGACTACTCAGTTTTACTTTATATTTTGAAAAATGTAATGTAGATGGGGAATATTTAATGTCTGTTTTGTGGTATGTCAAAGTTTTGCTGCATTTGCAGAAATAAGGAAGTTGCAGAGGCCTGACAGTAGAAATTCAGCAACTGTACATAAATAGTAAGTGTGAAGCTCACACTTACTATTTAAAAGGTTAGTAGCAATAGTCCTAACTATTCTAAAAGTATTCTAACATTAACCTAAAATATAAGAATACGTTTAACCGCTTGAAGACCAGGTGTTTAGACCCCCTTCCTGGACACACCATTTTTCAGTGTTCAGCGCTGCGGTACTTTGACTGACATTTATTCCGTCATGCAACGCTGTACTGAAAAGGAGAGTAGAATGTACTCTTCCTTATATTTAGAGCCAGCGTGGGACACTGCAAGTGTCACATGCCAGCTCTATAAATTGAGAACCGAGTGATCAAGAACTGCTGATCGTTCAGCTCATGATCTTCTTCATGCACAAAGCGTTGACTGTCTGTCACTGCTCTCCACAGGGATTCCCCCCTCCCCCTCTGTTCCTCCAGCGTTCATTGGAGAGACAGACAGGGGAGGGGGCATGCACATCTGACTCTGGCTCTAGAGAGGCAGAGCCAGCAATCAGGCAGCTGGGTTGATCCTGACAATATTGTCGGGATCTTCCCTTCCCAAGCTGCAGCATGGCTCTGCGCTGTCTGCAAATAGCGTTTTCTTGTGAAACACATTAGAGACTTTGTCTGAAACATATGCTGTATGCCAATTGATAAATCAAACATTACACGTTAATCTTAAATTGACAAAGCTGTGTTTCCTTATAGTTACAGTGAATTACGTGGCTGGTTGCGAGCTGGTGTGTGCACCCTGTCAACGGATCTAAGTGGACGGACCTGGAACAGAATCTAGTACATGAGCACAGTGTCTAATACTAGCACATATTAACTACAGTTGTGATAGACTAGCCCCAAGAAGAGTACTGAATATTATATTCTACAGCAGATATAAACAGCGGTTGGAATCTTAGTGCCCAATGTCTGTACATTCAAAACTATCACCCTAAGGTGGAAAATGTCATACTATTTCATCATTTTCTCCAATGACGATAGTATCAGATATTTTTGACAGAATAGCAAAAATATTTATTATTGAGGGAAAACTTGAAGCCCATGCATACCCTTCTCAAGGTTGGCAGTACACAACACTTGGAAAATGTAGAGGCAAAATAAATGGAATAGTGCATGTGATGAGCTGCTCATTACAGAACCCTTATACATTAGATGATTCTCTCCCAATCCTGCTGCTGTCACTATGAAATGATAATAAAAGCATCCAACCACAAGCACCTCTAATTCCATACATATTGATTCCAACTTTATGCGCCCAGAAAGATACAAGTGTGTATGTAGATTGTTTGAGAGGAAAAATCTTTGAAGAATGCATTATTTTTTGACATACTACCATAATGCAATGTCTATGAGTACCTTTGTGTCATCATTAAGTAAAATATGCCTGTAAAATAAATAACATTTATTCATCCGCCCCATTATCCTTTTTCTTCATTTTAACTACATTTCATTGTCCTATCCTTCAAAAGTCAGCTACGCAATCATAAGCAGCCTGTGGCCAGTCACACATCTGCCTGCAATCAGTTGCCATTATATCAAGATAAACTAGGTTTATGAGATAAGCTATATGGTAGCAGAGAGCCACAAGTATTCTTGTAGAGTCCCTTCATTTAAGGATGAAAATAACTTTCCAGGTTTGCAATAGAGTTGTAATGACATGAAAGCAGTAAATGATCACAATAAGTAAATAGATTATATTCATATGTTTATAGTCTAATGGAAATACTTTAAAAATAAAAAGACGGGGGGGGGGGGGGGGGGACTAATTTGGTTCTTCTGTTGATACATTTTTTTAAAATAATATTCTGTAATCAACTTTTCTGTTGATTTTATAAATGGGAAGATAGTTAAATGCACCCACAAAAATAATAGTGGAATAACTGAGCCGTACATTTATGTGAAAGGGTTCTGCTATTCTCATCTTGTGAAACAGGACTGAGACAATTTTATGCTAATATTGGCATTTACACAGTTGCTATTAGTGCTAAATCACTTAAAAGCTTAACTTATTACGTGTCCTGCTCAGAAAGGCTTCCCTTTTAATCCCAGTCGTACTGTTTTACAGGCAGTCAGAGGATTTTTCTATTGCCTTTCTCAATTTTTAATTCACTAGTAGCCAATTTCTAGAGCTCTATAATATATCATTTTTGAAAAGTGGTCTTCAAAATACAGACTTGGAACCATGGGATGAATGACAGCATGCAGGGTAGCCTTGCACGTTGAAACATATGGATACCAATTTTATCAGACAGGCGCTACAAGCCCCCACTGTTCTTAATAAGTTCATAGGCATTTTTATAAATAACTTGAATAAGAGAAACCAATTCCAACACACAGCAATTAGGTGGGTAAATCAGTATTTGTGGAAATGTTTCCCCTATTGATAGCCTATGTTTTATTACAGCCAAGGATATTATCTGCATAGATGTTTATGTTCTGCCCTTGGTTGTGTGGGTTTCCTTTACGTATGTGAGTTTCCCCCAAATCATAATTATTCTGGTAGGTACGAAGCATGGAAATTGTTGAGCAAGCTCTGCAAGCTACTTTTGGGTGTACACTAGCACATGCTAAAACCCAGCTTGCAGAAAACTATGTTGTAGAACATAACACTTAGAAGAGCTAATGATTGTAAGCAGGGGAGGACTATGAACTTTGGTCTGGGAGGGAAACACAACTAACTGATTTTTTTCATTGTAGGGATAATGTTGGTCTTATCTTGTGGAATATATTGTAACTGACCATTTTACAAATTCTGTATAAACTCAAAAATGGGCGATTGCTAAACAAGATGACTGCTGGTCTGTAAAAATGATATGGACGCACCTAAATAAGATACTAAATAAAATCTCATACCATCCTCACAACTATTCCTTATTATTCCACTTTTTTAACAAATGAACACAATAAATGTTACAGTTTTGCATTGACTTTCTTTGCAGCTGTCTGTATTAAGTCCCATAACATCTTAGAGCAAAAGGAAATGGAAGAAGGCAGGTATTAACAAGGTGAAGGTAGTCCTTATATTGCCAGCAGCTGTCACTGACTGTGAGTACAGCTCTGATTAAGGACTGAATGGGGACATATCTCCACTGAGGGTGACAACCCAACATAAATTATTATTACTAACCCAAAGGGAAATGCCCCCTTGCTCCAGCCCACTCTTCCCCTGACCGTAAGGAGAACAGTGCAGATCAACCTATTGGGGTTGAGAAAGCATATTAAAGTGTGTTGTGAAAGAGTACTTATTACTAAAGAAACACATCACCTCATTTCTATGTCACCTGCAGCATCAAGTAAAACTCAAGCCAAATCTAGTTGTTAAGTTTTGCATAGAGCGGAAAAGGTTAGAGTCTCTGCCAGGTTTTTATTTTTGATTGTGCCTTCCTCATTACATGTACTGGAGTCATAGAAGGAAATGTAACCAAATCTGCATAAAGTTAAAGTGAAACTAAACTCAGGAGTTATATCTTGAAAATGCATTCAAATACCCTAACTATTAACAAAAAGGTATCTTATTTGTGTATCACTCAGCCGTAGATCCTCAAATCATCTCTGAATTGGTGCTGACACTGTCCTAGTGGCTACTTTTGTTCCCCAATGGTCCCTGTGTGTGTGTTGTAAACTAACCACCTCTCCAAGGTCACTACCGTGATCAGACTTCAGCTTCAGTACAATTAGTAAACTAAACATGAGATTTTAGTTCACCACGGGAGCAAGCTTGGAGCGGTGACTACTTTATAACACACACAGGAACGATGGGGAATAAAAGTAGCCACCCTCCAGAAGGAAGGACAGTGTCAGCATGAATTCAGAGATGAAGAATTTGAGAATCTACAGCCCAGCGATACACAAATAAGATACATTTCTGTTAATAGTTAGGGTACTTGAATGTATTTTTAAGATTTAACGTGTGAGTTTAGTATCACTTTAAAGAAAATCCCACCTTTGACAGTTGTCATTAGAACATGTGTCTCCACTGGGAGATTTCCTCAGAGTCCAGATTATTTTAAGATGCCTCTTTGATGATATGCAGGCTAGGGCATCAGTTAGTAGTAATTATTAGTGATAATGTTGCCTTCCAGATTTCTTGTATGAATGTAATTTCTGGGTACTTCATGGTTTACCGAAGGAATTTCATGATTTGTCCCCAGGATAAATTAAGAGTCATCATTCCCACATTATATACAGTTTGCTGTCACTATTGCATAATGCATTTATTGCTGGGGATTAAGAACTGCCTACAAATGCAGAAAAAAAGCTGAATTAAAATTTAAATTGAATGTTTCCAGCATTTGGCAGATGGTAAGCCACATTCAAACATTGCAGAGGCCATAGTAAGTAAGAAAAAAAAAACAGGCTCTCAAATATCCCTGTAATCACTATTCTAAATAATTTAATTACATCATTAAATGATACAGTCTGCTTGGATTTATGCTTATGGGAAGTGAATAATATGGGAAGTGCTCAGACTTATGTGTACTGAATGACTAGTGAGAGGCAACCAAGAACAACATTAAAGGGAGCTGAAAGTAAAATGTCACCGTTGAGCTGCTGGTTGGGGACTGTTGTTCTGGATGAATGCATATGTTTCAGCTATATAAACTGCAGCCCTCTTTTATAAGGCCAGCTATAACACCATAAAGCAGCGTGCAGCTGGCAACTGGATTACTATTTAAAGACCCTGTATTTATCATGGAACATTCCAGTGGTTAACAAAATCAACTGCTTAAAGTATATTATTTTTTAGCAGGCTGGACAATTAAAAGAGAACTATGGGGTAAGTGTTTTTCCCCATAGTTCTTTTTAGTGTCACGGGAGGACATATACTAGCGTCCTCCCGCGACCCAAAGCTCAGTATATCACTGGCTATTGCCCGCTATATACTGTGAGCGCCGCAGCCGGGACGGATCCCGACAATACTGTCGAGATCCACCCAGCTGCGTGAGTGACAGCTGGCTCTGCCTATCTAGAGGCAGAGCCAGCTGTGCCCGCCCCCTCCTCCGTTCGTTCCTCCACTCAGCGCTGGAGGATCGGAGAGGGGAGAAGGGAACAGATAGGTGCCTGTTTCTGCTGACTTCCTGATCCACAGAGCTTCCTGATCCACAGAGAACTGTGACATCTTCTTCGTCAGAGGGCAGCTCTAACTATGATGATCAGTGGAAATCACTCACCTTATAGTTCTCCTTTAAAGAACCATTGTGTAACTATGGGATTTACATTGGATTATGAACATTTTACATCAGAAATCTAATGGTTACAGCCAAATCAAGCACTGTTTTAGAAGAAAAATGCTTCTTGTTTCACTACACCTCCATCCATCCTTAAGTTTTGTTGATGATGTGCTATAAATTGTACTTCACTAGACTAGTAAAAAAAAATGTTTTATCCGATTAGACAACTAGAGTGTGTATAAGGTTACTCAGCACAGACAACAAGCTTGTAAAATTCACCAACCTCTCAAACAACATTATCGGGGTTATTTACTAAGCTGCCTAAGGCAGCCGAGTGAATAACCAAGCCGAAGTGAACTGAGCCGAGCGCCGTTCAGCTATTCACTTCAGCCCTGTACATCGGCTAAAATCAGCCGTACATCGGCTGGCTTCGGTCAGCCGAACATGCTCTGCATAAGAGGAATTTTTGATTGGCAAACTGGAATGTGCTGAGTTCAAATAGAACTGGAGCCCTTGCACGTGTAGAAGATGAAGTATAGAAATGTAATGTCATAATAACTGCTTTTTTTTTTTTATATAACTTACTTTTTTATTGGAATTTTGCATGGATACAAAGTAATACAGTAGATCAACATAAGCATAAGCTTAAATAAGGGACATTTTCGATTAAATTAAATTAATTAAATTAAGTCCTTAATTCTAATTCCAGCCTGGTGATTATAATATTCTGTACAGTGCTAGTAAAATGAAGCAAGGAATGTGGAACAGACTTCCTGCTGCATTATATATGGAAACAGGCTGTATTGGACTTTATTCTGGCAGATGAAAGAATGTGAGAATTGTTGTGAATGGACAAATGAGAAATATTACTATTATATACCCCTACAGAAGAATATGGGGAGGAAGTCCAAGAGGATTTTTAAAATGACCTGAAAGCTATATATGCAGGAATTTAGAAGCACAAGTACTAGGGAACTGGAATGAAAAAATAGGGAAAGAAGCAGAATACAGACTAGCAATAGGAAAATATGTAAATTCTCAAGCTATACATAAAGTGATGTGGAGATCGGCAGACTGGGTAGATAAAAAGTACATTTTACCCAATACATACATAAGGGAATGTGTATATCAGTGGGCCGGGTGACAAGAAACCACATAGGTCAAAGACAGTAGACAGAAGCCATCAGTCCAGGATCTGCATAGCTGTAAAGGAGCATATTGTAATTCAGATAACTACCTGGGAAAAATCAGGTTCAGACTGAAAATAGCAAACAAATTGGACACCAAAGAGGAGAGTAAGATATGATATAGAATATTAAAAGAAGAGTTGTTGTTGGTGACATTCAAATGAACTTTTCCAGGCCCCCCTAAGTACTGGATCGCAGTGCCCGATTGCACATGCGACCTCTGCAACCCTGGTAATTCCGCCACTGCTTTGGAGACATTAAAGTGTAATGCACACTGATAGAGGGTATAACATTCCGTGCATTCAGCATTGTGTGCTCTATAAAAGATTTGTATCACATTTATAATATTTATATTTTTTTTTTTTACAAGATAATTGTGTTTCCTTGAATTATCTCGTATTACATTTCTTGTGATGAATATAAATTAGGATTATTTATTGTCACGCTCACATTGTAGATCAAAAGTTTTTCTTTTCATTTTACTGTTATCCAACACAGCGATCTCCTCCATGCAATACAGCTGGACAAGCCCCATCCACTACTCACCTTAGAGCTCCACCCCTTACTGCTGATCAATTAGCTTCTCCCTTGTCAGTGTCTGAAGAGTATGCATAATAAGTAGCTATGTGCACAGAACCCCACCTAGCTACAGAATGGGAACTGCTGATTGGACGGCGGGTGAAGTAGTGCAGTTAGTCTGTGTGGAGGGTCTCTGAGCATTGTACAGAGTGTAAGTTTGTTGGCCTGAGGGAGCTGTATGTCGGCACATCGGCAGTGACCGGGGCCTCTTCTTCATTTCTGCCCCTCCTAAGAGCAAAACAACAGGGCCCATTCACACATGCAACTTCTGCGACCATGGTAGTTCCGCCGCTTATATTGCACCAGGGTCTCAGAGTGTGATGGAATGCCGCTGTGTTGGTACATAGTAGGGATGCACCGATACTAGTATCGGTGCCGATACCGAGTATTTGGGTGAGTACTCGTACTCACCCAAATGCTCCGATACTTACCTCTGATACCGGAACTTCCGGTCAGAGGGAGATCTCCCTCAGACCAGCAGTTCCAATCAGGAAGACGGGTGGCACGTAATGACCCACCTCCCGGATTTCTGATTGGTCAGGAAGCCAGGCTGCCTAGCAACAAGTGAAATCGGCTTCCTAGCCAATCAGGTGGCCAGGAGGCGGGTCATGACATGCTGCCCGGCTTTCTAAATGGTCAGGAAGGCAGGCAGCCTTGGCAAGTGAAGCTGGTGTTTTTTCCATAGAACACTGGCTTACCAAACAATCAGGAAGCCGGGCGGTGGGTCATGATCCGCCACCCGGCTTCCTGATAATCGGGGCACACGGCACCGGTATTGGTACCCAGTATCGGCGAGTACGGAAAAAAAATATCGGTACTAGTACTCAATACCGAAAAAACGGTGCATCCCTAGCAGATACTTGCCATTTGTGCCTAAATTCCTGAGTTAATCAAGTTTTTGAAGATTTGTCCACAAAAAAATGCGCTCCCTTGAATCATCTTTGTTTTTAAGTTTTGTCCATTTTCATAAAAAAATCTTTTATATTTGCATGCCAGATTAAATTATTATCTTTTTATTTTCTATTGAGCTTAAATTAATGATTGTCAAATACAAGTGTTTAATATAATATTAGTATTTTAATAGACCACCTGCAGGGGTTTTTATGCCCTTCGTATATACATCAGAGAGGCAGCGAGTCAGTCCAGTGCTTTTCATGGCAGCAGCGGTCAACTCCAAGATTCTAAATAACCTTCTAAGTTTCTGCTGTGTTTAAATAACAGTCTGTGCATGACAGCTCTTGCTATACAAATCCGCTGTCAGTCATTTTGCCTTCCCTTCACAATAATCTCATAGCGAATGTTTAAATTCCACTGACACCTTGCGGAGATGCTGTAAGACTGAGCAAAACACAGCAATTAGATATGATATGAATATTTATACCTATTCTCTTTCATCAGAGTCTATAGAATATTCAGTATATTTTACCAGTGTGCATCATACCTGTTGATAAAGAAGGGTCTTAGAGCTATAAGTCACTTGCTGTTTCATTTAAATCTGAGTTAAAATACAATTCTGAAGCAGTAGTCTGGTTGCTTTAGACCCTTTTTTCAATGATGTTATGTTGCAGCCTGATACTACAGTTGTTTAAATTCTTCTTTTTTTCTTACTAATTTACACTCAGTATCCCATTATGACAAAGTGAAAACAGAATTTTAGAATAGAAATGTCTGTGAATTTATGAAAAATGAAAAAACTGAAATATCACATGTACTTAAGTATTTAGAACCTTTGCAACAACACTTGAAATTTAGCTCAGGTGCCTCCCATTTCTCTTGATCGTTGCTGAGATGTTTCTACACCTTGATTGGAGTCCACTGGTGGTAAATTAAATTGATTGGACATGATTTGGAAAGGCACACAACTCTCTATAGAAGGCCTCACAGCTGACAATGCATACTGTATCAGAGCAAAAGCCATGAGGTCAAAGGAACTGCCTGCAGAACTCAGAGATAGGATTTTGCAAGGCACAGATCTGAGAAAGGCTACAAAAACATTCTGCTGCACTGAAGGCAGGGGCGGACTGGGCCGAAGGGCAGGGTGGCAATTGCCCCCGGGCCTCTCTGTTGCCTCTAATGAACGGCCCCCATCGGCGCAAACACTTTTGCCACTTCTCCCCTCTCGGCCGCTCTGCTACTTCAGCGGCCAAAGAGGAGACCATGTTGTTCGGCTGCCAGTGCCTTCCCGAATGTCCGTGTCACTGTCTGATCGGGCTCGTCGCGGCTACGGCAGCTCCCTCCTCCCACTTATGCTGCTATTGGCTGGGAGGGAGACTGCCCACCTACGATTTGCTGTGGAGTGCTGTGCAGGACCTGAAGGGAGGACACCACGAGTAGGCTGCTGGAGCATTCATCTCGGAACTTCCAGGCAAACACACTGCGCCCCGCTCCCCCCCAATTACCAGGAGAGAAGAAGAAGAGTCACAGTAAGTCCCTGTTTTTTCTGTGTGACCTTTGCGCTTCCTTACTGACCTCTCCATTACACCTCTGTACTGTTATCACTGACTTCTGCACTGTGTCACACACTGACCTCTGCGTCACACCCTGACCTCTGCATCACACCCTGACCTCTGAGCTCTGCGTCACACCCTGACCACTGCGTCACACCCTGACCCCTGCGCTCTGTGTCACGCCCTGACCCCTGCGCTCTGCGTCACACCCCGACCCCTGCGCTCTGAGTCACACCCTGACCACTGCGCTCTGCATCACACCCTGACCACTGCGCTCTGCGTCACACCCTGACCACAGCGCCTTGCGTCACACCATGACCACTGAGCTCTGTGTCACACCCTGACCACTGCGCACTGCCCTGCACCCTGACCACTAGGCTCTGAGTCACTCCCTGACCACTGCGCTCTGCGTCACTCCCTGACCTCTGCGTCACACCCTGGCCACAGCGCTCTGCATCACACCCTGACCACTGCGATCTGCGTCACACACTGACCATTGCGCTCTGCGTCACACACTGACCACTGAGTCACAGTAAGTCCCTGTTTTTTCTGTGTGACCTTTGCGCTTCCTTACTGACCTCTGACCTGTCCATTACACCTCTGTACTGTTATCACTGACTTCTGAACTGCGTCACACCCTGACCTCTGCGTCACACCCTGACACCTGCGCTCTGTGTCACACCCTGATCCCTGCGCTCTGCGTCACACCCTGACCACTGCGCTCTGCGTTACACCCTGACCACTGCGCCTTGCATCACACCCTGACCACTGTGCTCTGCGCCACACCCTGACCACTGGGCTCTGCGTCACTGCATCACTCCCTGACCTCTGCGCCACACCCTGACCACTGAGCTCTGCGTCACACCCTGACCACTGAGCTCTGCTTCACACCCTGACCACTGCGCTCTTCGTCACACCCTGACCACTTTGCTCTGCATCACACCCTGACCACTTTGCTCTGTGTCACACCCTGACCACTACGCTCTGCGTCACACCCTGACCACTGCGCTCTGTGTCACACCCTGACCTCTGCGCTCTGCGACACACCCTGACCTCAGTGCTCTGCGCCACATCCTGACCTTGGCGTCACACCCTGACCACTGCGCTCGGCGTCACACCCTGATCACTGCACTCTGCGTCACACCCTGACCACTGCACTCTGCGTCACACCCTGACCACTGCGCTCTGCGTCACACCCTGACCACTGCGCTCTGCGTCACACCCTGACCTCTGTGCTCTGCGTCACATCCTGACCTCTGCACTCTGCGTCACACCCTGACCTCTGCGCTCTGCGTCACAACCTGACCTCTGCGCTCTGCGTCACACCCTGACCTCTGCGCTCTGCGTCACACCCTGAGCTCTGTGCTCTGCGTCACATCCGGACCTCTGCGCTCT
>NW_017307246.1:412174-446456 GCF_000935625.1 Nanorana parkeri
GTCACACCCTGACCACTGCGCTCTGCGTCACACCCTGACCACTGCGCTCTGCGTCACACCCTGACCTCTGTGCTCTGCGTCACATCCTGACCTGTGTACTGTCTGGCTTATTCAGACAGCTGCTGAAGGCAGCTTGCCCCCTGGGTTGCACTTGCCCCCTGGGCCAAAAGTTGCCAGTCAGCCCCTGACTGAAGGTGCCCAAGAACACAGTGGCCTCTATAATTCTCAAATGGAAGAAGTTTGGCACAACAAGGTCTCTTCCAAGAGCTGGTTGTGGCAGCATCATGCTGTGGGGGTGTTTTTCAGCAGCAGGGACTGGGAGACTGGTCAGGGTTGAGGGAAAGCTGAATGGAGCAAGGTACAGAGATATCCTCAATGAAAACCTGTTTCACAGTGCTCAAGACCTCAGACTTGGCTGTAGGTTCACCTTCCAACATGACAAGTACTCAACCAAGACAACACAGGAGTGGCTTAGGGACAACTCTGTGAATGTCCTAGAGTGGCCCAGCCAGAGCCCTGACTTGAACCCAGTTGAACATCTCTGGAGTGACTTGAAAATGGCTGTCCAACGACGGTCCCCATCCAACCTGACTGAGCTTGATAGGATTTGCAAACAAGAATAACAGAAAATCTCCCAATCCAGGTGTGCAAAGCGTGTCGTATCATACCCAAAAAAAGACTTGAAGCTGTAATTGCTGCCAAAGGTGCTTCAACAAAGTATTGAGTAATGGGTCTAAATACTTAAGTACATGTGATATTTCAGTTTTTCATTTTTAATAAATTCACAGACATTGCTAAAATTCAGTTTTTTCTTTGTCATTATGGGATATAGAGTGTAGATTAATGAAGAAAAACGAAATTAAACAACTGAAGTATCAGGCTGCAACATAACAAAATTGAAAAAAGTGAAGGGGGTCTGAAAAATTTCTGAATGCATTGCATACATAATGTAATATGTCTAGCATTAACACAGTAGTTTTTTTTTAGTCCCTATAATGCCCACCCCAGTACCGAGAGTCAAAGATTATACCTGGCTAGTGTAACTTCACCTTTAGAAGCTCCCATTCCCTTAAGGCAAGCAGGCCTAGTAGTACTTGGTTGCCCCCAGAACCTATTGCACAATGCCATAGTCACTGGCCAAGTGGCATAAGGGGATCAGCAAGGATATAACAAAAGTGTACCTGTGGTCCTTGGGATTGTTTGGCATGGATTGATGTTTTATCAGATGGGTAACAGTAACGAAATCCAGGAGTTGAGGGCAGTGGCCAGGGCAGGCTGCAGGCAATATTGTACATAAGGGAAAGATTTCAGGGCAGAAAGCCAATCACAGCATAATCCGAAGACACCCAGGGATCAGGGCAGGCAAAAGACAATTGCATAATCCCAGGACAGACAGAACTCAGGGCAGTTGGCAGACAGTGTAATCCAGGGAAAGGCAGAGGTCAGGGACGGCAGCAGAAAATAGGGTAATCTAGAGACAATTAGCAAGGTCAAACCAAGAGTCACACAAACAGTGCTGTGCCAGTGAAGCCAAAACCTTGGATGGTGATGCTTAAATATAGTTCCCTAGTCACTGACCAATCAGTGTCAAGGAGGCAAAGCAATCTAAGCAAAAATGCTGCCTACCAACAAGAACAGAGCCCAAGGGGAGCTCCACTGCAGGTCAATGAGAGTGAAGGGAATGTTGCCACCAAAGCAGGGCCTGTTACCAGCAACCAATGTGCAGGCTTTGGAGATGACAGTGACTGAGCAACAGGCTGTAGACAGGCTGAGACAAGGGGTGTGGGAGCATGTCTCGCACTTCTTACAGTTTCCTCCTGTAACATAGATTTATTACCTGTTTATTCTGTCAATAGAGCCATTATGTGTTATTTGTTAAATATGAGGCCCACAGCCCAGATTGGCTGACTCTTCACTTCAGAAGAGATTTTGTTTATCTGGCCAGCACTTAGAGAAGTTTATCAATTATGCTACTACTTTTTATTTATCTCAGCAAAACTGTTATTATAGCTACCATTTAGAAAAACTTGTTTAAAGATGTTAAGTAACTGTATGAAGTGATGTTCTCCCACTTCAAAGGTCTAGACCAGGGGAGACATCAAGATTATGAATGGAACCATCCTTTTAGAAAACATTAAGCCACACTGAGCTCATGTGTATACTTATTGACTCAGACACACATCTTTGATACTGGGCACAAGGGAGAGCTTGGTGCACTTTAGCAATGCTCACTGTCTGCATCTTATATATCAGTTCTAATTCAAAACTTTCAGTAAAGAGCAAAAATCTTGCTGTTGTAATACGTTTAATGCAACTTTATTGTTTGAAGTTAAACTGGCTTTGTTGGTTTAAAGTGTGATTACATACAGTGTAAGCATACTTTATGACATTGCAACTCCTATGACTGTTTCCTAGGCTAGTTCTTAGGGCTGGACAATCATATTCATCATGTACATATACACCAACCCACCCTTCTCTTCCCTTTTTATTTTTGTACAATAGATAAATTCACCTACACCCAAACTAAAAGACACCAATTCAGTAAACCAGGCATATGGGTTGTTATTCATATGACTAGAAGGCTATCTGTGGGTGAACTCCTTTCAGTGCTGAGAAATGTAGTATGGTTATTATCTTTCACCCGTAGCACCCAGAGAAGCAAGTGTGGAAATCTAGGAAAGTTTATGTGAAATATACCTTCCCCCAGTAGGCCCTGGAAAATTGATTCACCTACCCTGATTTATGAAGAGGCAGGGTGGTTTTCAGATTAGGAGGATCTGGCACAAGAAGAGGAAGACACCCCATACATCTGGTTTTAATTTTTTTTAAGGCGTGAATGGGTATTATTATTATTAAGGCATTTTATTAAGGCATTTCTATAGCACTTTATACAGTGTTTTACATTCACATCCGACCCTGACCTCACAGGACTGACATGTCCCTACCTCAAATACAATAGCCAATTTAGACAGAATACCCATAACCTACTAGTATGTCTTGGGAGTGTGGTGAAACCCCACACAATGAGTGTTGCAAGGCAGAAGTGCTAATCACTTTGGTTCCTAGGTAGTTTCGACTTCCATTAAGGTTCATTTATGTATTTATTTATGTAATCAATCCACAAGGTGGCTGTTATTACTGCTCTTGTCTAGAAAAGCTTTATCTGAAATAACCTAAATTTTTCAATATAAAAACTTAATTTCTCGACCTTGCCCATAAGCCTTGCCCACCTGTACCACTAAGCTCCCTCCAATTGAGATCACCCTGTCTAATGCTCAGCAAAATACTTTTTGAACCACCTCCCGTCCGCCGAACTTTGAAAGACGTCCGGCGGGAGTCTCCTGGATGCGGGTGGGCGTCTTACACCCACTTCCTGTCCAGGCCATTTTTCAGTGTTCAGCGCTGCGGTACTTTGGATGACGTTTATTCCGTCATGCAACGCTGTACTGAAAATAATTTTATACCATTTTTTGGGGACAGATAGAGCTTTCTTTTGGTGATATTTAATCACCACTGGGTTTTTTTATTTTTTACTATATAACAAATAAAGTACTGAATATTTTCAAAACAATGGTTTTCCTTTTATTATTTTAGGAAACATTTATTTGTACCCAATTTTTTGGTAAAATATAAAAGGCGGGGTCACGTTGGGTAAATAGACACCAAACATGTCAAGCCTTAAAATTGCGCGCACCTGTGAAATCGCAAAAAAACACCATAGCCAAAATTGGTCATAGGCGGCGCTTTAAACGATTTTAGCGCTCATCAGTTTAGTGTTATCAGTGATTGATGGCCCTAAAATTATTGCTTTCATTGCGACATTTGCGGCGATATGTAACACATATGTGCAGCATAATTGGAGCAATCATCGTTTTTGCATGTAGGCACCACTAATGCATTTTTGCACATATATCTGCTTCATCAGCTTCTCTGGTTTCTGTACCGGAGAGTGACAGAGGAATGCGGAGGTGATGTAGTATACATCACTTCCTGCATTCGGAGAGCGGAGGGAGATCAGGTATTGATCTCCCTCCGTTCTCAGTGCACAGAGCCACATCGCCCGGGATGGATGGACGCCCGGGATTGCGGGGACGGCGGGGACAGCGACGGCGAGCAGAGGTAAGGAGGGGGGGCGCACCCTCACTTGAATCATATAAGCGATCGGGCGCCTTTACAGACACTGGACCGCTTGTATGTAAAAGGCCGTTTAAAATCCAGGCGGTTTCCCGCTCGTGCGCTCGAGGGGGCACACGCGAGCGGGCACGAAGGATGTCTAAAGACACCCACCCGCATTCAGGAGGTGGAAAAATATACCCTCAAATCCACTTCCTACAACCCAAGACACCAGGGTGGAATCCCAGAAATGCATCAGACTCAACTTCTTCTGGAGAGAATCCTCAGCCCTGTGCAAGCTCCAAAAAAATGCATTAACCTCAATTCCTGGAGAGAATCCTCAGCTCCGTGTAAGCTCCAAGATACAATTTGGAGCTTACACAGGATTCCTCTCTTTGTGCCCAGCAGCCAAATGAAGGAACAGGGAGAAAAGAGAAGGTTAATGTACAGCTAGTGGGACTGGGTATTAAAGTGCACCTGTTGCTTAATTGTGCATGAGCAAAGCACAGGTTCACTTTAATATATAAAAACATTAGCTAAATCTAGGTAATCTAGAGCTTAAATATCCTATTAAATGTGTCTAGTTGATTGTGCAATGTGTCTCTGTAGTTCTATGGATCTAATATTGCTGTTCCTACAGCACAGATCTGGCAATTAGAAATGTTTGTTTCAAAATTGGCATCATTGAACACATGCCAGCTGTGAAGGGATCAACCAGTGTCGGTTTTGAAAAAGTCTTGCTCAGAATAGGGAGACCTAAACATATGTGGAGGGAGGTGCCATCTGGCAATGCCAATACCTTACTGAGTAAGGTATCCCAAGGATTCTAGCCCCTTTTTAAATCTACAATAATCACTGGGAGAGGTTGCTTTTATTTGAAAGGGATTTTTAGTTATAACTTTGTACAGGCGATACAGACATGCAGCTCTGTTTCCCAATAACCAAGTAATGCAAATGTGTATGTACATGTGTATGTGAAGTCTCATAAATATTGAGCCTTCCGTATGATTTCAAACTGCATTACTGAGGCTTATCTTACCTATCTACGACCAGCTTTAGTGACTTTACTAAGTATTCAAAACAACCACAGCTATATCTCCTTAATGAACCTTTACCAGATGTGCGTGCAACTTACGATTTGACTGACTAATGTCTTATTTTACCAGCTAGTAATCATGTTTTTAATATTCAGGTCACACTTTGGTATTTTCGCTTTGGATCACTGTGCATCTGGCATTTTGAAATGGCAACATTCATACAGTTCCCAATCCTAGGAAACGTCAACAAGGTTTAGAAATACGTCTGACAGGCCTTCACAAGTATGTGTTATTCCCATCCTATACTTTATTACAAAACCATTCTATGTCGTGGATTCCTTTGCTTTAAAAGGTAACTGTTCTTAGTATGCATCCCTGAAACTGCCACATCGTAAACTTTATGAGCCAGTTTTAATAACTGAATCACAGAAAAATGAAATTTATTTATTTGTGCATTCAGTTAACAATTCGGCTTCACAGAGTCTTATTATGCTATGAAATGAACATAATGTAGCTGAGAAAAATGAGTCCACATTAATCAAAACAAGCAGTTGCCTCAGGTAGCTTGATCTGGGGGCTCTAGCAAGGTAGCCAACTGTTGAATTTGTTTAATTTACTTGCTGCAACTTGCTATATATGAAAGGGGCACAATTACAACAAAGAAACGCTTAATATAAAATGTCATAGTTACATCTGTGCTTACTGATGTTTTATTTTTAATTATATAGAATATAAAGTGCACTCAACTTGCCTTAAATGTATCTATGTGTTCAATACATGTGAAATGCAGGCTGCACAAAGTGCTTGCTAGTACCTGTGTTAGGGTCAGTGGAAGTGGGCTTTTGTTTGCACCAGCCAAGTTTTGATTTTCTATATAAGTCTATAGGAATGTAAAACCTACATGAAGCAGGTCAAATGACGGTTGGGAGGGTCCAAATGCAGGTCAAATGGATCTGTCAAGGAATTATAAAAAATCTCACAAGCATCTCAAACTGATGTCAAAATGATCCCATTGACACAAATGCAAAGACCGTCAACATGAGTCCTTTGCCTTAAGATGAACCCCTTTGTCCCAGTAGAGCCTCTTGGATCCTACATGTAAGCTGTACGCAGGGCCTCGATTTCTCTTGAAGTAGAGCCTAAGCCCTGACCTTCTTAATACTAAACCCTGCCCCTATAGGCATTAAGCCTTTCTCCATGTCATTAAAGTAGAGGTTCTGGCATTTAATAGTTAAAAATGAGAGCTGCAGTTTAGAAAGAAAGTGGGGCAAACCATTGACTTGGAAAGAAGTCAACATCTTGAGTACTGCAGGATCCAAGTATGAGGAACACAGGGACTGATGTGAAGATTAACAAAACAGTTTGTAGGCATCACAAAGTACTACTATTGTTACTTCAGATTATTTAGGACAAGTTTAAGATTACTTTAATGTATCACTTTTGGATAAAGTTGGGAAGGATTAGAAAGTCTGTTGGGTTTTGTTGTTGTCTGTTAGTGGGGCAGGACGTGCAGGTAAGTCACTCCATTGGGGACACAAACAACAATAAAACCTTTTTTCAGAAGAGTAAGAAAGGGTTGAAACCAATGCTATTGTATGTTCTTGCCCCTACCCCCATTTTATCCAAAACTATGTTCCCTTGTTAAACTTAGTGTTGTTTTTTGCAGCTAGGCTGTAATCAGCCTGAGCATTGTTTATGCTTTCTGTGCTATTTTTTTAAGTATTGTGTACCCCTAACTTTCTCTCCAGAGTTAATGAGCAAGTAAAACCATAAAAAGACTAAAGTGACTAGAACCTAAGTTTGTTACCCCACAATAAGCCAAGTATTACATGCTGAGAAATTGAATGTTAGCCTGCTACACCATCTTGGGGGTCATCTTTAACCATATAACAACCATATAACCATGTTAAAACAGTTCTGGATGAGCTTAGAATTTAAAAGGATCAGTGAAGACACAGTGGAAGCAGTTTGTAAAACAATAGAGTTCACAGACCTAGACAGTTGAGACCTTTGTTTTCTTACAGCTTGGTGTGGGGGCAATTCACAAAAGTGTGCCCCAAATATGGCATTGTACACAGAAAAACATAAGAAGAACATGCTGGAAAAAAATATTAGTGTTCTTTTAAAAACTAAATGGTGTTTATCAGAGTTGTTGTAGAGACTTGATAGCAGGGCTGCAGAAAAAAAATGCATCTACCAAGAAGGAGTTGAGAAATTAGAAAAATAATAGCAAATAGTAAAAATGGAGCAATACATAAGGTGAGATAATGTTCCACAGCCGTGCCAGTTCCCTTAACTGAGCTGAGCCACCATATAATGATCATGGTAATAACAGTATATTTTGTTATAATGAGAGTGATAAATCACAGCTGTGACTTGTTTCTTAGGTGTCTCACCATGTCAGTAACTAACATAAATACCTTCCAAGACTTAATAAAGATCTTATTAGTGATATAATTTATTCTATTCTTCTCCAGAAGAGGTCTCACATCACTGAACAGATTTAACTGTCCAGTAGCACCAAGTGAAAACGCAGGACATCATGGGAGAACAACATTACTTCAACTCTGTGGGAACAGCCAATATTTCGTTCATGTGTTGCTGAACATCTTTTAGAGTAGGAAGGCAGATGTTGGGTGTACACTGGTATTTCTGTTTATTTATAACTTTAATAACAAAAATAGACACTTTGGGGTTGATTTACTAACCTTATAAACACACCACGAACATGTATACACCTCTGTAGTGTGTTCCCTCCCAGCATGATCTATGGGTGGAATCTAAACCCCTTTGTAGTGTGTACACACCCAGCAGGTGTGTTGTGCAAAGCCCTGCATGAATTTGCAAGGTGATGTTGTGTAAATTAGCTCTATGTTGTGTTGCTTGCGTTGATGAATGCAGGAATGTAAATGCATGAGCTAACCATTTTTGTCTAAACTGTGAAGCAGCATTATATATGCATCATGTGCATGATTTTTCCATATATGGCATTAGTAGAAATATGCTTTTAGAGACTTTTTGGTTGATAAATACGTTTTGCTGTGTAAAAATCACACGCACCTAGTGCGTGCGTGTGTTTAGGTTAGTAAATCACCCCCTTTGTGATGATAATGATAATCTCTGCTTATTTGTGTTTTTCCAGTGAAGCCTCAGTTTAGGAAAGGATCTGTAAAATGCTATGGGCCTCTGTAGAGGAGAAGGGGTAGACACAAATTCTCTGACTAATCAACTCAATGACACTGCACTGGCAGGAATAGGATTAAACTGAGCCTATTCCTAAGATTTACATTGTTTATTCTGAATGTGGTCAGGAAAGTTAGTCGAACCTGCCAGCTTGGTTCAAAATGTTTAATTAAATGTAATCCCTTGTGCATATATAACAGTACACATTCATGATAGCCATCTGCACAGTACACACTCTGTACAGTACACGTCTGCTGCTAATGTACAAAACCAGAGTATCACATCTACTTTGAACCAAAAGCTGCTGACAGGTGTGAAGTGTCGAGCATCCAAAGCTTGAATATAGCAGCAGCTTTCAGTAGCTCCCCTTTTTCCCTACTTGACTCAAAAGAGAAATATGAGGTAACCTTTTTATCCCATAGTTCTCTTTAGGGTCACGGGAGGACATAAACTAACCTCCTCCCGTGACCCAAAGCTCAGTATATAGCGGGCTATACAGCCAAGTTTAGGAATTTAAAAACCAGAGACATTTCCCCTAACCAGTTCAGTATTTGAAATGAACATATTATGGTGCACTGAAAATGACTCCATTAGTATTTTAGACTCTTACTGTCTATGAGTCTAATCTCTGGTGTACTTATTAAGAAGCTGTGTCTAGTTTTCAAAGTTTATGTCAAGCAAACTTTACTGTAAATTGATAAATAATAAGCTGTCTTTATTTGAAAAAGTTATTAATCTTTATCTGCATTGTCCCTCTTTTGTAATGAATTCTATATTTAGGTGGTGAAGAGTGAATTAAGAGATTATTGGCTTTCCTACGGAGCATAGGGATTATATTAACAGTGATCGTAAATCATTTGAAGTTTCTCAAAGAAATCTGGAATTTCCATAACCAGTGGAGAAGTGTACATATTGGATTGTATAAAACTTCAATACTGAACGCCTCCCAAAGTAAACAAAATGTCCTTTCACAGCCCTTCCCTAAAATCTTATTGGATTGTTAATGAGGAATTCCACTGTGTTAACTCCTTCGGCAGATATGGTCAGGTCATTTACTACAGAAAAGTAACTGACACATACATCAGCACTCATGTGACAAACATGTCAAGCAGTGATGTCAACTTTTTCAAAAGACTGTACCATATATAGGTGAATACAATATTTATGACAATAAGATATGTATAAGCCCATACATATAGATCATGTACAATACAGTATTATGAATGTTGACTATATCTGGTATAAGTGTGACAAGTAAGAGTCTTGTTAAATTGTAAAGACAACTGATTATATAAAATAGATGCAGTATAATGATTATGAAAATGAAAATCGATTATGCGTAGCAATCAGTACTTAAAAAGCTACCAAACAAATGAATGATAAGTCATTAATTGATTAGTATTTCCTCCTCCATGTAACAAATTCCTGTGAACACACATACCAAGAATGCACAATGAACTCTTACTTCAAGGAAGCAAATTGCTTTTTGGGGATTGGGGTTTTGCAGAGTTCTACAGTTATACCCAACAACATCCAGGTTGTTTCCTGATTCTGTGGAGTTAAGCTGGATTGAGAACAATTATCTAATGAGTTTGGGTATTTGTCACTCAACTCCCTCACTGTGTAGGATTCTCTATTAAGCTATTTCCTTACTGCTTACGCTGTAGCTGTCTGGAATATATGTCTCTATAATAATATCTGTCTATCTATAATGTTAAAATAAATGAAAAGCCAGCACTTTTATATGTGTTATTATTTTCACAGACAGAGTGGATTAGGTTATATAATTGTTCTTTACTCACCAAGATGTGTGTCAGTTGAATAGTTATGAGTGGAGATCCAGAAAGATTTTGACACAGGTACGGAGGTGGCTCTACCTTCAAAGAAATTATATAACTGGCTGCTGAGATCATGTAATCATTGTACTGTTTTGCCCCTGAAATTCTAAAAGAGAAGAAGAGAAGAATCAATGTTGATCCTCAATAGAGACTACAGCATCAGTCAATTTTTTCTCTCTACTCATTAAGCTCAACAAAAGTGCAAAAGTGTTTTCATACAGGTAGTTAGTGTCCAAAGATCCATTACACTCAAACTTGATATTTAGTTTTGGAAATGTTGGTGACACCTACTAGGTCTTTGATTTCCCATGGACTCTGTTGGAAAGATTTTTTTTTTATTGTGGTGCAAGCAACAGGTATAGTAAGCTTGTCGTCTTATAGCAAAAGGAGCAGAAAGCAAAGTCCAATGCATATTAAAATAAAGTTAGAGTAATAAAACCCATCATCAGGGATTTCATTAATTGACATCTACCATAAACTAAATCATTAGTAATAGTAAAATAACCATTTTGGAAAATATTTTTTTTAAATGCCAAAATTCAGGTTTGCATGATCTAAAAATAAGGTTCCCTAGAAAATCCTAATGTAAAACCTGACCATTTTAAAGTTTGAAAATTGATACCACAGATGTAAAACAGGTACTTAAAGTTACTTGCATGTACTTTTACATAGCTTTTGAAGCACCCTAAGAGCTCAAACAAGGATTAACACAAATTTTGGGCCCTGTCTACTCTGCTTTTACACCTCACTATTAGTCTGTAACGCTATCTAACATAGTGACAAACCGATAGTGAAGCCCAGGAGCAGAGAGGAGGCTTAGCCAAGCACAGCTTCAGTTCCGGTAGTTGTTTGCATGTTAAAGCTGTCCAAGATTTAACACCTTTATGTCCTCTGCAAGTTATGTGAACACATCAACTTCAAATAACTTATTTACATCTCTGCCATCAATTGAGCAATTCCAAAGTGAACACAAGTAGGGCCTTGATTTCCCACAAAGCCAACCAAGGCCCGGCCTTGGGGCAGCAGGGAGTAGAGGGGCAGCAGGTGTGGAATTCCTATCTCCTGATGCCCAGGCGCATAGTTGTTTTCTACATTTAGCCCTGCGTTGGGCAAGCAGAGCTAAATGTACACCGGGGAAGCTGCCGCTTGTTTTGTACAAGTGATCTCTGCGACATTGTATGCAGCCTGCAGGTCTGCCATTCTCCATGCCCCCCCTCCCATTAAGAATGGCAGACCTGCAGGCTGCATACAATGTCAGGTGGCGGGTAGGGGGGTGCATTGAGGAACCTGGCCTTGGGGCAGCAGAGAGAGTAAATCCAGCCGTGAACACAAAGAAATCAGCCATGTTTGTTCAGTTCCTAGGCCTGTGTTAATGACAACTGTTTTTCCTATGCTATAACCCGCCTTCATATCGCAATATTAGGCATGTTTGCACCAAAACATTATCACTGTAACATCCACATTACATAAATGATTTCTTCAATTCTGAAAACTTGGTGACTCAGTTTAACAGAGACAGAGACATTTCACAAAGCTGTTTTTCCTCTTGCTTGGATATTATTTCCTTAATACTAGAGCTATCCACCTCCTATCTCTTAATTCTCAGTTCACAAAGACGCATAACATGCTTTATTAAGTATATTTTGTATGTAATCGTTTTTTACCACTTCTAGTGTTATTATAGCACTGTTGGTGTTTTTTTTTTTTTATTGGCCCTCTTTACAAAGATTACCACTCAAGTTATATCTCCTCACAATAACAACAGCTTCAGGGAGGTCATAACTGGTAGTCTCAATAGCTGTCTATGAAGGACAGAACAAAAAAGCAATTGAAGTGGTAATAAAGTAAAACTGCACAACATAAAAATAACAATTGATGGGGAAATAGGACCTTTAACAGATACATGTTCATTTCAGGTGGAAAATAGTACAATAAGGGTACACATCTTTGTTATTTTGTTAGTGTTAGTTTGTCAATTAAAGGTGAACTCTAGGCAGATATAAAATATGCTCATTACTGCAACTCTTTATTTATTATTAGACAGGGCTCAGACCAGGTGAAGAAAAAGCAGGACAAGGAGCCAGCCAGTTGTGCTACAGAGCAAGGAGCATATGAATACAATCAAGCACAGTGAGAGGGAGCTGTGTTCATCAGTCTGCTGCTTCTTTTTTTACTTCCAAATCACTGATAAGAGATAGAGAAATGACTTACATGTGTTGCTGAACGGCAACAGAGAAAAATCAGGTCCCCTTTCACTGTGCTGTGGGCAGAGCTGTGTAAAACTCAGGACTGGATGGACAGAAATACAAACAGTTTGGCAGGTAAAGCAGCTCCCATTTATCTAATTGCTCTATGTATTTAGCTGTTTGCCTGGAGTTCAACTTTAAACGTTTTTAGGAGAAAATCATCAGGAGACAAAATGAGTGGTCTCATCCATCTTACTGAATTAAACGTATTGCATTATCTGTCAATATGAAATGTTAATTATTTTACACTACAGTTTAACAAGACAATGTACTAATCGTCATTTTTCTGGCACACAGAGGGTTATACATGTAATTCCTTTGATAAAACGGGTGATGAATGACTTCATGTAGCTCAGAGCCGGATCACACAGCCATTCCATTTTTGGACTCAGGATCTGTGATATGCCCACGAAAGGCAGCACTGCACGATCCTTCAGATCTGCAAAATGTAAAATAACAAAAGTGGCTGCACCAGTGTAATCTATATTTGTCATGGAGCATGCATACAAGCATGGGTACACGGGGGAACACGGATAGGAAGGTTGTACCGTCCTCAGAAAATGAAATAATGATAAGCAGGTAATTGAAGTGTCGAAAAAACGAATTACGGATTCCCCATGCGGTAAAGTTAGCATTCCTGAGCTGAAGAATAATAGGAACGGGGTAGATCACTAGCCTAGAATAGTTTTAAATTGTGTGCAAAGCTATATTATATATCAACCAGAGATTTCCGGGGAAATGTTTAGTTTTGCAGGAGGGGAAAAAAAGGCACTAAATAAAACCAGAAAGTGTTTAACCTACTTCACCCTGTTACACTAAGTAGACACATATATAAATAGAGACTGGACAACAGCCTGCCCTGTCAAGACATGACAATATGCAGAAATCAAATGGGAGCTCACGGAAACCATTGCCAATCATAAATTCCAGAAGAGATAAAAATATGATGGTTAACAACACTGTTACTGCAAAACTGCCATGTTTTATTTCTATGGCTAATTCTTTGTCTTCCATAATTTGAAACTGCACAAACAACAGTTGCTTGTGAGTGTTTTCTTCTAGCTGAAGGCCAATTTATTTTACATTATTTAAAGTGTGTAGTATATAAAGTCTATATTTTTTTGAAATGATAAAATTTCCGAGAATGACTGTTAACTCGCAAGTAAACCTCTGTGTGAAGGCTGTGTTTTTGCCCTAATCGCCACTGTTCCCCTTCGCCACTATTTCTATCACCGACACTTCTGGTTTCCATGTGCTTCCTCTTTGGCCATTGGGTGACCACTTAAGATGTAACTCCCACGCATGTGCACAGGAGTTACCTCCTCCCTGTCACATACCTTAGGGGAAGCATGAGATGACGAGGGTGGCCTCTCCAGTCCAATAACCCCTGGAGGGTGGAACAGGTGCTCAAGGACAAAGAGTGGCATGGGTGCTGGAAGATAGCGTAGTCACCATGAATGCTGGGATCAGTAGTGCAGACAGAAGGTAAAGAGTAGAGATCTTTGATAGCGAGGTCCAGGTC
This sequence comes from Nanorana parkeri, assembly GCF_000935625.1. NCBI lineage: Eukaryota > Metazoa > Chordata > Amphibia > Anura > Dicroglossidae > Nanorana > Nanorana parkeri. Next base: position 426,114 of record NW_017307246.1, read on the forward strand.
AAGCCAAGTCAACAACAATCAGGCAATAAGGTACCAGAACAGCAGACAAAATGTAGTCAGGGACAGGCCAGGTTGATAACTTGTGGGCAGCGAAGTCAAGAACCAGCCATGGTCAAGGGTACAGAACAGCAATCGGAAGGGCAAGGCAAGTCGGTTCGGTAATGAGAGATCACAGTCAGGATACCGGAAACAGGAACTTCAACAGCAAGGTACAGATGAAGATCACTCAGCATGGAAGCTAAGATGTCTCATCCTTAAATAGCCCATTTGGCACCATAGTCTGTGCATGAACACGTGTCAGGGTTTCTTACCCTTCCTCGTCCAGTTGAGCTGCAGCATGGCTGGTGTGCAGTGTGTCTGACACTGTTTGTTCCTTTTTGGCACCCTCTTATGACCAAATTCATCATACATCATTGTTCGGCTAGTGGAAAACTCTTGCAAATTCTTGTCTCAGCGTGATGATGCAACACCAGTTCACTATTAAACCTTCCACTGGTCCATTTAGTCTCCACCCTTACATGTGTTTAGATCTACCAAGTGATCTGCTGTTGTTCCTGTTCTCTGTGTATGACCCTGGCTCTGGCTGACTGCTCTCCTGGTTCCTGACTCTGGCTTTGTTTCTATTGATTCTGCTCTCTGTGTTCCAGGAGCTGGTTTGGCTGAGTACCTGCTTTGGCATCTGACCTCTGGCTTGGCATCAACAATATCCTTGCCATTTTTCTTTATTGTTACTTTCAATAAACTTTTATTTTTAAGCTGCACTTTAGTTACTGTCTGGTTTTTTGGTTCCCTGACAACACGTCCGCGTGTTGAGACAATGCACAATTGTATGCACCAAACTGTGCCCATGCACATGAGCAGGCACTTGATTCTGGCTTCCTAAAACAGCTCGATGCATTGCTAATTCACTGCATCTTAGAAATGCCGTGAATGGGCTGAGTGTGTACACTGCACAAAGTGGCGCAAGTTTGTTTAGGGAAAAAAGATTTAGCAGGGACTTGTCTCTTCTGGCAAAAATCCCTTCCTTCTCTGCAAATTTTTATATTTCTGGCTTTAAAAATTGAACTAGAGCCAGAACGTTTTTGAGAACAAGGAAGGGATATAACCAGCGTCTGCTTTTATTGCCATCTGTGTCTCTTTGGAGCAATTTTCCTTCACTTCTGTCCAATAGCCACAACAGGATGTGAAAGGAAATCCCTCCATGAGACAGAAGTAACTGGAGTTCATCAGGGTTATCAAAACTAGTGCCCCCAATTAAAGATTTCCCATCTATTCCTGTTCTGATAACAACTCATAATTTGGGATTTTCTTTTATATTTATTTTCATTGGTAATGGTCACCAGGACAAATAGCGAGGCAGAATCTCCCTAATGGGGACACCTGACCACTCTATCCAAAATAGGTTTTGGCTTGAGTTGTACTTTAAACATTAGATATAATCATTCACATGGCCATGTGCAGTGTGGTCCTTTATTACATTCAGGGTGGTGAATGTGGACACATAAATATTCAGCTCATCATTTACTGAACAAGCAATAAAAAGAATCCATAAAGGAATGATAACATAATTGCATGGGGTACTGGGTAACAGTTAATAATTCCGCTATGCATACCATTAACATCCTAGCATAATTAACATGTTTGGACAGGACCCCAGAATCTGTCCAGGAAGTTAGTTCTATAATTCAATTTTAAATAAGTTTGTTCTCTCTAAAGGGAAATTACAGTTAAACAAATTAAACTCTGGTCAGAGAAGACATGTTAAGTACAGCCGTGAAAGGTCCTTTTCTCTACATTTAAAGCCCAACTCCAGCCAAAACATATTTTATGATTTTGGTTAGAGTTGGAAATGCGTATAACCTTAGGTTTTTATTGCTGTCTTTGTTGGGGAGATTTCACCTCACTTCTTGTCCTGGTGACCACAAAAAGTGAGGTGATATCACCAATATAGTCAATGACAGAAATAAAATACTAAATCTGAGTTAAAAAAAAAATTTCTTCTTGTCTGTGCCCCCTTGGAGACCACACAAGAAGTAAGTGTAAAATCCCCCTAGGGGTTACAGAAATAATAATAATAAAAAAACTTGACAGAGGTTCCTACCCTTCCATACTCTAAAACTAAAATAAAAAATTTATCTGGAGTAATGCTTAAAGGGTTTATGTCAAAAACTTATTTTTTCTCATTTTGAATATAGTATGCAAGGCTTAGAACACCTGTTGGGTTTTTACTACCCAGGGTCCAGTTCATACGACTAACCATTACTTTCTACCCTGTTGAAAAGGTTTCACCAAACAGGAATTTTTTTTAAATCTGCAACTGGGATACAGATAGAAATAGAATCTGACAGGTGGTTCGAAACTTTCCCTACTCCCCCTAGGGCCCGGATCCCCGGATAGCAGCAAAAACCCAACAAAAGTACTAATTCTTCCATGCTCTGTGCAAAATTAAAGAAAATAAAGGTTTTGGCTGGACTTTAAAAGAATCAGCCACACGAACATCATTTTCATTGTCACATTGTGAACAACATCAACTCAATCTAAGTCTTGTCAAAAAACCTGGTGGGCCAACCGAGCCTTCACCTTACAAATCCTACAACATGTTTTGTTAGTTGGACTCCTTCTAGTAGTAAAATGTTTGCAAAACTTCCACCCGGTAGTATCTATTCAAATGCCATTTATATAACTTTGCCTAAATTAATGCAAGTGTTTAACTTTTATTGGTTCAAAGGATTTTCATCTTTTGAAGATAAGCTATGTATCCAAAACCTATCCTCCTGGTAAGGGCTTGCTTACTATATACATCAGCAGGTAAAATCAAAGAAAGAAAGATTTGAAACAAGACCACGTGTGATACAATGTGATATATGACTACCTAAACCTGTATAAGGTTGTTTGGGCACAACCTGTATTGTCTGATCTGGAAGCACCCAGTAGTTCGGATTTCCACAAATAAATAGCCTGACATGATTATGTCGATTTCAGGTGTACGCCACCTTTTACCTAGGAGTGAGAACCACCTACCACATTCAGTGAAGGGTAGACATGGGTAAGAAACATTTAGATGGATTAGAAATACTGTATATAAAATATAATGAACAATGGCAATGATTTGCTTAGCTAAATTATACCTTTTGTCACACATACTCGCTATATAAGATTATGCGTTATGTCCCAGTTTTTCAACTGTCTGGGGTGATTTTGGCACAAAATAGCATAAACATTTTTATGGGCACTCCAGTTATCATCTGCTTCCCAATGATGTCTTTCCTAACATTGATTGTGAATAGGAATGAGTGAACCTCCTGGAATTGATTCATTGAGGGTTCAGAGAATTCTGCAAACCTGAACTTCTCTCTGAATCCTATTACAGTCTATAGGCAGTAAATTCTGTTAGGAAGTTCTGGTAGGGCCAGTAGGTAAACTACTCTTAACAAAAGACACTGGGCACTGCCATTGGCACATGTACCAATGGACAATGGAAAAAATAAGTCAATGAAAATATATATATATATATATATATATAGAATTGGTCTTTTCATGCATCATTGTGGACAACATTGAAAATACACAAATCCTTTAAATAACATGCTTGGGTGATACCCTAAAGAAGTGAAGGGAAATCTCTCCAATGGTGTTACAAAAATGTACAATTTTAATTGACAGTGTAAGCACCAGCTTAAACTGGTAGCGGATATTTGGCTGTGAAGTTGATTTTTTTTTCTTTTGCCAATTAGCTTGGCTTACATTTAGAAGCAGTATCCAAATCTAGTTACTTGCAGTTTGAAAAAAAGGCTTATATCAGGTAGTATCAGCAGTGACATGTGCTATTTTCATCAAGTGGTAAAAGGATTGCCTTGGCCTGGTAGATAAAAATCATCCAGTAGTTTGCTGAGGCTGTCCCTGTTCTTGCTAATGCCAAACTGTCCTGCTGCTGGCCAATTTTAAACTCTCATTAAGAATTAAAAGAACACATACGATCTAACAGTATACAATTAGTCAGCAGCAAGACATTTTAAGCATGGATAATTTGTTGAAATACACTGGAGAAAAGAAGTACAGGCAGGTGTTTTTTACAGCAATTAAAAGACCTCGGGTGATACTACAGTGTAAAACTGGCCAGGCGCAGGACAATTTTATTCAGCAAGGCTAGGCCCAAATTTACTAGAGACAAAAAGCACAGGTTAGGGTTTTATTACAACAATTAAATACTGCAGTGGATACAGCAGTTTAAAGTTGGCCAGTGCGGGAGAGTGCAAGTAGTGATACAGTATAAGGCTGAAAGCCTTAGAAGGTGTTTCTTTAGTAATAAGCATTCTTATAAATTATCACACAGGAGAAGGTAGGCTGTGGCCAAGGAAAACGAGCACAGAAAGCCATAATTCTTGAAAAGTTGTTGTGTAGTGGTGATGAGTAATTATTATATATAATTAGTCACTGGCACTACTTTACTAAAAGCTGATACCTAACCACAATACATCATTCAAGTGGAAGTGACCGCTGCAGAACCATTAATGCAAAGGACACAGCAATGTTTACTATTCGAGTAATTTTATCCAGCTTTATCTTCAGATGCGATTAATCTAATTGCTGAGAGTCATGTACTAAAATTCCTTGATGCTTTCATGGGCTGCCTACAGTAATGGCTCCAGTGATGGATTCAAAAAATCTTGCATAGCTGTAAGTTTTTCAACAGAAATGAACTCTGTTCTTTAGTTTTGTTCCTTTGCAAAATAAATATATTTTAATGCCAAAATAGCACTTTCTGCACTGATTGCCCCAGGGGTTGGTTTTGTTAGAATGGCATGCTAATTCCATAACAGTTTACCCTTTTTTATCTGCGTATGATAATATTGGCATAAGCAATGCATACTGCGGAAACTCTCCTTAACAAATGTTATCAGATTTAATAAAGCTAAAGTCAATGAACACTGAACTGACATGAGCTTCTTAGCTGAACCCGATGGAATTCACATTTTTAGCTTCTAAATGATTTAAAGATGTTACTCTCAAATCCTGCACAGTAAGTACTTATCTGTCACTTGGAAAAGATTATGTTTCTAAAACATCATATGAAGCAAGACAGCAAGATAAAATCATAGCACTTATACTAATATATGCAGATAAACGAAAGCATGAACTCGGACGGCTGAAGTTAATTTAAGAGGATTTAAGAGCACAGTGGTATGGTAGTTAACACTGTGGATTTGCAGCACTGAGGTAACTTCTCATAAAACAAAGTTTGTATGATAATCCTTTGCTTGCTTTCTCCAAAGTTTAAAAACAGTGGAGGAATCTCCCACTGGGTCAAGCTTCAGTATCTTGCTAGTCGGCCTCAAAATACCTGAACACCTTAACAATCTGATTGAGTGCAGGCATTGCCAGCGTGGCCGACTAGCAAGATACTGAAGCATTAAGGGGTATCTCAACCACCTCTTTTAACCTCTTGCCATCCGCCCGTAGTAAAAAAACGGACGGACGGCACTGCAGCATCGCGGCACACCACCACCCCCAAAAAAAGGGGAAAAAACCCCCCCAAAATGTTTAACTCCCCCACCCCCACGTTTACGCGCCTATAAATGTAAATACGCGTCCGGTGCCCCAGCGCGCAAAAATTACAATTGCGCTACACATGTTACATATCGCCGCGAACGTCGCAGTGAGAGCAATCATTTTAGGGCCATCAATCACTGATAACACTAAACTGATGAGCGGTAACAGCTTTTAAAGCGTCGCCTAGGGCCAATTTTGGGTATTATCGTTTTTTGAGGTTTCGCGCGCGCACGCAATTTTAAGGCTTGACATGTTTAGTGTCTTTTTACCCGACGTGACCCCATCTTTTATATTTTACCAAAAAATTGGGTAATAATAAATGTTTTATCATTTAATATAGGGGAAACTGTTTTTTTTTTTAAATTTCGGTAATTTTTCCTTAATATAGTAAAAAAATAAAACCCCCAGTGGTGAATAAATACCACCAAAAGAAAGCTCTATCTGTCCCCAAAAAAGGGTATAAAATTCATTTCAGTACAGCGCTGCATGACGGAATAAATGTCAGTTAAAGTACCGCAGCGCTGAATACTGAAAAATGGCCTGGATGGGAAGGGGGTTTAACACCGCGGATGTCAACTGGTTAAATACTTATTTATGACTGAATTGGATACTTCAGTCCAAAAAGAGAAAAATTATTTCAAGTAGTTATAAGGGCCACTGCTTACAAGTAAAATGTTTTCTTTTCTTAGCAACCTGTTCTTGGTTCTGTCAGTATTCTTCATGTAATATGGCTGATTACCAAGTCTGAAACCTCCTTTTGTACAAGGTGTAACTGTTTCTTCAGAAAGTTTCTTCTTATCAAACAGAAAGATCTATCTCTGAACCCTGAGGCTGCCAAAGTAGATCCTCACCAACTCATGATATGGATTGTATAATTTCAACTGCAGATTGTATGTTAATCTCAGAAAAGTTCAATAGAAGTAAAAGAATATCTTGAAGTTAAACATCATTTGTATGTATTGGCCCCTTTCTGCACTTAAACAAAGTAATAATGAGCAACTTATTTAGCCGGAGGCATTCATTAGGAAAAATCATATCCTTCACTTTTCCTTGTAAAAGTGTGAAGGGTCAAAAATGTATCATACACGGTGCAGCTAGTAGTAGTTAGTCACATTTGACTGGACTTGTTCTGTAATGTTGAAGACATTTGATAGCTTCTCCAAGCCACTTCTTCAGTTTTAATGAGTGTTACGAAGATACCCCAGCATTTATATCCTCACAGGTCACACAGATACCTTTATTTAATCACCATGGACTGTAAATTGACAGAACCAAGAACAGGTCGCTAAGAAAAGAAAACATTTTACTAGTAAGCAGTGGACCTTATAACTACTTGAATTACATTTTCTCTTTTTGGACTGAAGTATTCAATTCTGTCATAAATAACCATTTAAAAGAGGTGGTTGGGATACCCTTCGCTGCTGTGTGCGAATTATGCAGTTAATCGTCCAAGAACAGGATGGGAAGGGTGAAAGATGAGGAACTACCTTTTTCTATTTACATAACAGGGTGGTTCCACAACTTTCACACTTTCCATCTTGTTCTTGGACAATCCACATCTACATAGTCTATGGTAATTGGATTTAGATACCTGTGCTACCTAGATATAAATGCTGTACAGTGACACATCTAGGGTATGGCAGGCAGAGCGCGTGCCCTGGGCATCACTTGGGCAAAGGGAGGGGCTGCACCACTCTGGGAAAGAGGTGGTGTTTGTCCCTTTAGATAAACTGTGCCCTATTTAGACTTCCCATCAGTGTGGAACCTCACTGACAGCGCAGCCACTTATTGCTCTCACATGTAAACAAAGAGGTGGTGCAAAGGAAGCAACACTAATCACTTCATTTTGCCAGGCTCTGACTGATAACACTATCTAATGCAGAGAGTAAGTAATGTAAGCATTCCTCTGCCCCGGCTGTTTGCTTTCATGACAGCAGCAACTGGCTGAGCTGTTGGTAAATGCAATCTCAGCAGGTCTATGTCGGGGGCAGACCGACACCATTGCCCAAGGCTGGGGGGGGGGGCCCAATGAGATCCAATCCTGCCCCCCCCCATTGGAGGAGGCATGGTCCAGCACTCCAAACTGAAGTGGCTGCAGTAAGGTCCTGCGGTTGCTGGGGACCCTGGGAAGCCTTCTGGGAGCTTTGGCCCACACAATTTCCCTGCTGAAACACTCAGCATTTGCCCCTGCTGAGACCCTCCACATCTGCCCCTGCTGCGATCCTCCACATCTGCCCCTTCTGAGACCCTCTGCATTTGCCCCCTGCTGAGACCCTCTGCATCTGCCGAGACCCTCTACATCTGGCCCGCTGCAATCCTCCACATCTGCACCTGCTGAGACTCTCTGCATCTGCCCCTGTTGATATCCTCTGCATCTGCCTGTGTTGAGGTACTCCGCATATAAAAAATCTTGCACTAGGGCCCTTTGTTCCTTAGGTCCGCCACTGGTCTGTGCTGAAGGAAGGTCTGAATGGGGCACAGCTTAACTAAAAAGAGATACACTCCTCTTCATCCTTTGGACCGGGGATCAATAAGCTTTCCTTTTACTGCAATCAGTTAGGGTCCACGCTGATGGAAGTCTGAATGGGCCGTAATATAACTAAAGTAGCATACACTTCTCTTTATCCCTGGGGGATGGGTTGGCTAAGCTGTCACTGCAATCAGTTGTGGGTCCATGCTGATGGAGGTCTACAGGTTCATTACATATGCTATGCTGTACGTTTCCTATTCTGCTCCGGCTCCTTCCATATGACATACTGTACAATTCCTATTCTGTTCCAGATTATTCCATACGGCATGCTGTATGATCCCTACTCTGCACCACTTCATTCCTTATACCATATTAGTGCATTCCCTATTCTGCACTGCCTTATTCCATATGCCATGCTATGTGACCCCTGTATGTGTCACCTCCTTCCATGCACCTTGTTGTGCATGTTGTATTCCACACTGCATCATTCTGTACACTGTGCTGTACATTTCTTATTTTGCACCAACTTTACAGGCTCAGCAGTGTAAGTGTGTGTCTATGTGTGCTAGCTAACGATAGACATCACTAGCACTCGAGTGTGCTGGCTAACAGCTATAGCATGTGTGTCTGGGTGTGCCAGAATGAGGCTGTCAGGTGTTTTGACAGGAGCACAATTTCAGCACTTGCCATAAGCAATATTTACCATAGAAACACCCATGCTGGATAATTGCTGGGGGAAATTAACTCTGAAAGTGTCCACTGAACCCCCATACCATCTCACTACCATAGCTGGAGACACTACTCCCTTTTATCAGTTCAACCAAATAGTTGTGCAGGCATCCGGCTTCTGCAAATCCTAATGCAGATGAATTGGATCACTCATCCCTAGAAACCATAGCTAATGTGATTACGTATTGTGCTAACCCAAAAAAGATTTAGAGGCCAATGTTGAAAACAAAATTGTAACAACTTTCTGGACACATTCTTTGCTCCTTTTTGCTATACTATGAAAGTGGTGAAAATAACCTAGCAAGATCAAATATATAGATATTGCTAAGTTCTAAAAAATGTTCAACTATTTCATTAAACATTTAGGCCACTCTTAACCTAGCAGTATTCATTATCTTCAATAAAAAAATCTGAAGAATGATCTTTCATTGCAATATAAAGACTTTGCACCATCAAAGCATCTCTATTTCATAAACATCTCAAGGCCTTTTTAAAAATGTCTGCAGAAGAGAATGATTGATCTTAATGCAGGAAACTGTCAAGCACAAAAGTCAAAGCTAGATTTTCATCATTGATGGCTGTAGGTACGCAGTCATTGGCACCCTAAGGAACCACAACCTGTGAAAGTATCACCTCTTTTATAAAGAACATTTTCTTTTACTGGTCCATATCAAATGTGGAGTATTGTGACTGTAAATACACTTATCTGCATCTTTATTGAATAAGGAAAAAAATGTGTGCGAATATTGTCTTATCTCTTAGAGAGGCTTGCCGCTATGGCTTTAGGCCTAACTGCATTATGGGAAAGCTGGAAGTCACATATGTTAAAGGAGAACTATGAGGTGAGTGCTTTTCACTCACCTCATAGTTCTAGCCGACCTGTGACAATGAGACTGTCACAGGTCGGCTCAGTAGATCGGGAAGTGAGCGAACACATACCGGCGTTCGCTCACTTCTCGATCCTGTCACAGCTCTCTGCCGTGACAGGGGAGTGGCTGGATTCCCCCCTCCGATCCTCCAGCACTGACTGGCGGAACGGACGGGGGAGGGGGCGGGTACAGCTGGCTCTGCCTCTAGATAGGCAGAGCCAGCTGTCGCTTACGCAGCTGCGGCGTCTCAGTATACCGCAAGCTGTAGTTCGCGGTATACTGCGGCGTCTCAGTATACCGCTAGCTGTAGCTCACGGTATACTGAGCTTAGGGTGATGGGAGGGCACTAGTTTGTGTCCTCCCGTTACCCTAAGGAGAACTATGGGAAAAAGCCCTAACCCCATAGTTCTCCTTTAAGGGTTAGAGATTTTAAAAAAATTACTGAGGACTCAACACTTTTAAATATCTGTACTGAGATTTCCCATGCATTTCCCATTAGCTCTGTCAGAAAGCTCCAGAGGCATCTCAAGGCATTACAAGCTGCTTCGCCAACAGTGGTTGGATTGTGGATTGACCTTTACCTGTAAACAGCAATCAAAAGTGTGGAAATGCTGTGCCTTATTTATCGATTTACTTTTCACAAGAATTATGAATCGAGAACCAATCACAATCGAACTTTCATTCTCTAACTGTTATTGCCTAGTTGCTGGATAATTTGGGCAGCTTTTGTGTGAGTGACTTTGAAAACTGAAAAAAAGGAAATAAACTACCGAAAATCAGGTGAAAAGCTTTTTAGTAAAATGTTAGTGGTCTGACAGTTGCTTTAGGCCAAGTGAAGTTTTTATTTACAGAGAACGACAGTTTTTCAACACTAAGAACATACCTCGTATCACTAGGTTTAATCTGCTTGTAGTGTCGATGCATTGTATGGTACAGCAACCCAACAATTGTGGTGCGAGCTTGAATAAAAAAAGAGTTAAATGGAAAACATTACACACATGTCTCACGCAAACATGAAATATTCTGTTAATTAAAGATCACTTTCAACACATCACACCAACTCAATAATTGACAGCATTATGTTGTGAAAACCAAGTTCTTTACATGCTCGAAAACATTCTTTACATTCTATTTCTGCCACTCCTTTCCTGAGCTGCTAGAGTCTTAAAAAGAATTAGGCCACGTCCAAGCTGTTACAGTCACCTAAATAACCAAAAAAGTGCTCTCTAAATAGTAAAACCTAAACAATTTTGAAATGATTTCAGCGATTTGAATCCTAACTTGCTTTTTACATAGCATAACAGGGAGAGAAGTGGTGGTGTGGACAGATGTTTAGTTTTTGTAAAGGAATACTTTGTAAGAATTTAGAAGAAAAGGAGACAGAAAACTAGATAAATATATTAGAAGCATTGCTTGTATGTATAAAAGCATATTAGCACATTATAACCGACTTCCTTGTAGACGATCCCCTCCATCGCCGGTGCTTCTATCTTCACCCAGTTTTCTTCCAGGTTGAGGCTAGGTTCACACCTAGGCGATCTGTTTTTGCGCGGTTGTTGTGGGTTTTCGATTGTGCAACTGTACATTGTAAACCGCGTTTTTCAATGCATAGAGATGTCTATGGGACCCATAAAATAGCTCCTGCACCTTTTCGCGCGACAGGCGATTTTGGTCGCGCGACAAACAGCAAAGGTGTGAGCAGTCTCTATTGACTTCAATGCCAATCTGTGTTTTGCGCGATATCGCGCGATAAATCGCCTAGGTGTGCACCGGCCCTCAGTGTTTTTGGCCTCTTGATTGGGCAGGCTAGCATTATGTAATTCCTGCATTGCAGCTCAGTGCGCATTAAAAACAACTGTTGACAGGCAGATGGAAGCTTTCAAAGTCTCTTCGGTCTAAAAAAAACCTGCCTGCAATTTTTGATAAGAAGACTTTACTTCCACTTTAAGGGGAAAACACCCAAACCCTGTGCCAGCTTCCCAATTGCAGATAATGTAAAGTTAACGTTGACCACAAAGGTTAATTTAGTTTTTAGGTTTTACTCTCTGGTATTTACAGAACCATTAAGAAAGTCAGCTTTTTGGAGGAATGGATTGCATTTTCTTGGTAAAAGTTTAAGAAAACCAGGTACCAATATACACCTGTAACTACATAAAGTTCAATTTGTGAATGGTTATAATAGTCTAGCCTTACCTTTCAGGAATTACATGACACATCAATATATACTTGTGTTCTTTCTGTCAAAGCAGAAATGTCACTCTGAGTGTGACGATGTACAGCTGTTTTATCTATTGCCTGAACATAGTGCTTACACAGACATTTAGAAAATTGTCATAACAAATGTACCTTCAAGTTTAGATAATAGAAAAGTAAAGGTTTTGTTAGTTGACAGCGTTGCACTTCTTCGGGAGCATGGGCCAGGTTTTAGTTATCAGCCTTGAACTCAGGCAAGAGACTGGGCAGTCAACATGGGGGCCTTACAGCTGACATTTCTTCTGTGATAGGGAGAGAATACAACTGAATGGCAGCAATTACACCTTTTTGAAAGAGGCAAAGCTGTACCGTTACATTAGTTTAATAGCATGTGTCGAAGGGCTTTGGACTTGTTTAAACGGGCATGTGCAGCTTCCTATCCAAATCCTCAAGCATGCAATTAGAGAAAATAATAATTAGAGAGACATTTTTGAGATCATTAATTTGGTGACAATTGCATTTGTCCTGAAGTTGACTTCCTTCTGACCTGCTTCTGATCTGCATTTGAGTTCCTTCTAAGCTGCATCAACCTACTTTGGACTGGTTTTATTTATATTGGGATCTGTTTTCAGTAAACATGATTTCTCCTGTTCTTTATATGGTAAATTCAGGTGTTTTATTAGTAATTCAACTTAATTAATGTACACAATATCAGCATTTCTCTAGGCACCCTACAGTGAATATTTATCCATTCCCACCTGACATTTGAAATAATGATCACACTTTAAACTCAATGTAGATGTAGTGTCTTGGCCATTACGCTCTAACTCATAAATGTGGATATCTGAAGCATATACTATGCAAAGTCTATTTGTGCCCTAACTCTCTTCCAGCTGGTCAGATTCCGTTCACTGCCTTATTTTAATATCACCTCATCTTCCCATTGGCACTGACTGTGCAGCTGCCTAGTGATTTCTGAATGACAAGCTTTGAGTTCATTTAAAGTGTGAAGAACCTATCATGAATCAGAGACTGATAGCACAAAATGCAAACATAATGGCACCTTATTTTAAATACATCACTGCCACTGTGGCCTGCTAGGCATGGTGATTTAATGGAAAAAGAAAAAAAAAGAGCCAGCTTTTCTTTCAACAAATTCATTGCCCTTCTGATGAAGAAAAGGTTAGGTTTGAAAAAGATATATCAAGTTCCACAACGCTAAGAGATATAAATTATTTAAATTACTTTTTCACTGCTGGGAAGCACCACATCATTGCATAATGTATAGCGACAGAAGAACGTTTTTTTAAAGGATTCTGAATGTATAATTCGCATTTTACTGAAAACGAAAACAAAATAAAACTTAAAATGTTCTGATTTCTACAAAATGTAAGTCCATTTTATGTTTAAATATGACTTAAACCTAAACTGCTCTTTACAAAAGTACTTTACAGATGTCACATATCTATTTAAAGCTAAAGGTTTATTCTTAGCAATTTCCACAAATTAAAAAACAAATTCTCAATCCAAAGGTCTAAAACAAGGTCTATGTTTACAGTAGAAATATGTCTAAAAACCTATGTTTTGCCTTAAAAAAAACTAAACTATATTTTCCACAAACCACCACCCCCCACCACCACTACTCTTAACTGTCAGCGAACATTCCTTCTCCTCTGCGGCTGCCAGAATACAATTGTACACTGTACACAGCAGCACAGCCCTGTGCTCTGTATTTAAAATTCTGCTCAGAAATGGTGAGCACTCACTGTTAAGGAGCACTCACTGTTAAGGACCGCTTCTCATTGGTCAGAATCGCTTGCCATTGGTCAGCACAGTCAGGTAACTATGCTGATCAATGAGTGCTTGGCCCAGAGTGTGGCTTTAAAGGTAATGTAGAGTATTTTGTATAATGTATTCTTTTTATACCAGGTAACCATGTTCAGGCATAGGAACATCATAAAAAATATACAATCACCGGCCACTTTATTAGGTACACCTTGCTAGTACTGGGTTGGACCCTCTTTTGCCTTCAGAACTGCCTTAATTCTTTGTGACATAGATTCAATAAGGTGTTGGAAACATTCCTCAGAGATTTTGGTCCATATTGACATGATAGCATCACACAGTTGCTGCGGATTTGTCAGCTGCACATCCATGATGCTAATCTCCCGTTCCACCACATGCCAAAGGTGCTCTATTGGATTGAGATCTGGTGACTGTAGAGACCATTGGAGTACAGTGAACTCATTGTCATGTTCAAGAATCCAGTTTGAGATGATGTGAGCTTTGTGACATGGTGCATTATCCTGCTGGAAGTAGCCATCAGAAGATGGGTACACTGTAGTCATAAACGGATGGACATGGTCAGCAACAATACTCAGGTAGGCCGTGGCGTTCAAGCAATGCTCAATTGGTACTAAGGGGCCCAAAGTGTTCCAAGAAAATATCCCCCACACCATTACACCACCACCAGCCTGAACCATTGATACTGTACAAGGCAGGATGGGTACATGCTTTCATGTTGTTTACACCAAATTCTGATCCTACCATCTGAAGATTGAAGCTGAAATCGAGGCTCAACAGACCAGGCAATCTTCTATTGTCCAATTTTGACAATATGGACAATAGAGCCTGTGTGAATTGTAGCCTCCATTTCCTGTTCTTAGCTAACAGGAGTGGCACCCGGTGTGGTCTTCTGCTGCTGTAGCCCATCTGATTCAAGGTTCGACGTGTTGTGCTTTCAGAGATGGTATTCTGTATACATTAGTTGTAACGAGTGGTTATTTGAGTTACTGTTTCTTTTCTATCATCTCGAACCAGTCTGCCCACTCTCCTCTGACCTCCGACACTGTAATAAACTTACCTCCGCTCGATCCGGCTCCACCCACTCCAGCGGCATCGCCTCGATCCTTCTCTGTCACGTTGGCAGTTACATACCGCTCCTACCCGCTCATGCCGGCTGTCAGATAAAACAGCTGGGCTCTCGATTTCTTGGCGTCCTAGTGTTGTTGGGGACGCTGAGCAATCGTCCCCTCCGTCACTATACCGCTCTCCATCCTTAATATTTGCTGCTTCCACTCCTCTCTCTATTATTGCTGGATGTCACTGCTGGGGGAAAATCATCTGAAGAGTTCCACACTGGGGATGTCCACTCAAAGAGCTGGGAAGCTGCTGCTGCACCTAGACCACCAAATCGCAAGTATGCCCACAGCTCATGTGAAGGTGTTATGGGTTCAAGTTGCATAACTACAAATCGCAGCTGCCACTCATTATAATGGGACACGTCATTTTTATTCCGCAAGCATGATTAATTTCCCTTTGTGTTACAATTGTTTTTCTCTGTTGCAACAATAGACTGGTTTGATTGAAGTGCTGTTGTACTACAAATCTCATCTGCTAATTACTACCGTAGGGAGTGTAACACTTGCTATGCAAGCAGGATTCCATCATATTATCATATTACACTTGCTCAACTCTATGGCAGTAATAGACTATTGATTGATGTGTGTGAACTACAAGTACTTAATACCGCTTGCATTGCGTAGTTAGGAATATCCGAGGGAGGTCAGTAATTACTAAAACTGTGCCTATCACTGCTTCAAGTAACTACACTGTATGAGTTAAGCTGTGCAAGAATATTGAACTGCAGATTCCTGCTACATCCTGACCACATATTAACCTATAGGTAGTATTTCCTGGTATATTCTTTTCCTTATAAGTTTATCAGTTGAAATATAATTGGGTCCAGGGAGTTGCCTGCATGAGGTAATGCAGCAATAAATTGTGCATGACTCAATTACGTATTATTCTCCACGGTGTGTATGATGTTCCACAGTTCATACGATCGCTCTCATTCACCATAGAGCATATGTTGTAGAATTGTACCTGAATCACCGTTATCCCAGTTCATGGTATAACCGAATTGTATCATTCACGGCAAGATACATTGTCTAGCCCAGGGGTAGGCAACCTTGGCTCTCGAGCTGTGCTGAAACTACAAACTTGCATAAGCGTTACAGACATCAACAAGGCATTTTCGTCCACACAACTTCCGCTCACTGGATATTTTCCTTTTTTCGGGCCATTCTCTGTAAACCCTAGAGGTGGTTGTGTGTTACAATTCCAGTAGATCAGCAGTTTTTGAAATACTCAGACCAGCCCATTTGGCACAAACAGCCATGCCACATTCAAAGTCATTCAAATCCCCTTTCTTCCCCATTCTGATGCTCGGTTTAGATGCCTAAATGCATTGAGTTGCTGCCGTGTGATTGGCTGATTAGCAATTTGTGTAACCAAGCAATTTAACAGGTGTACCTAATAAAGTGGCCGGTAAGTGTATATAATTGAGATATATTATAAATATATGTGTAATATATAAATAGGTGTACATGAATATTAAATATTTATGTTTTCCAGTCAGTAGGTGGAGCTGTAGGCTCACTTTCCCATGTTTAGCAAACTAATCCTTGATGAAAGCCACCTGTTTACAAAGCTGAGTGAGCCAGAGGAGTGACTTGTCTCCCTTCTCTTACTGCTCTGCATAGCTCCAGAGTTTTAATTAGAGAGAGAGTTTGAAAAGCAACAGCTATTGCTGTGTTTTCTCTTTATTAAACTCATAATGCACTGCAAAACCAGTGTCATGGGTGCATTCTGCATTAAAATAAAATTGAAATTTGTAAAAAATAAAATTGCCCTAAAATCATTACAGTTTACCTTGAACTGGTGTAAAATAAAAAGACAATATATGACAAAGTAAGGATTGCAGGAGGAATGGTAGTGTGAACTTACATTTGCTTAGAAATGCTTCCCCAGGAACAGAGATGTAAGACTGTCCTTCAGATGGAAATCGGTAGTGTGGCAAACTCAAAGCCTGAGGCACCTTCACCATGGAGTAATCTGCAAGTTAGCACATGACAGTGAATACATTTCTACACTCCATAAAGTGGATATGTATTAATATTCAATGCAAACCATACTATGAACATCTTTTCTCATTCTGTAAGGTTGCAACTTCTTGTTTGGTTGCACTACTGAACTAGTTCCTAATCTGAATGGTCTAGGTGTGGATTCATTGGAAAAGTAGAAAATATGGCCTTACAACTAACTGATCCTAATAATTCCCTGAGTAGAAAATCTTAAAGTGCCCATAGATGACAATCACCTAATCATGTCTTTTTTGCCAGATAAGGCGACAGACATTGTCTACAGGGCAGCATACAGTAGCCCTAACTGAGCATTCTTGGGAAAGTGATTGCTCAGGTTAAAAAAAAGAAAGAAAACCTGCCTGATTGCCATTGTTTCCTATGGCTCTGAGACTGTCTACTGACTCCCCCTCCCTCCTTCATTCTCCTAAATATAAGCGCTTATGGGACTATAGTGCTTCTGGTCCAGGAGGAGTACAACATACTTCCTTTGCAAAGTGAATTTTCCCTTAGCTTAATGATTGAAGTGGAAATATGTTGACTAGGGATGAGCCTGAGGTTTGGGTCAACCATGAGTTTGCCCCGAACCCAGTCTGTTCACAGGCAAAATGGCCAGATTTGTCCAGGTCACCCACCCTCCCATGCCTCCAGCTGATGCAGTTGGAAGTGATTCATTTAGCAGTGGTACTAGCACAACTAAATGATAGGTTACCCCTGTCTTATTTCATATTGCAAACAAGCTGACAGGGTTCCCAGGTGGACATCATTAACCGAATATCGCCATGACCATATTTGGTCAATGACCTCACCCAGCTTCTCCGGCCAATTTTTTTTAACATGCAGCAGCCAGCTGAGGGCAGACATCTGCAATGGGAGTAGCTACAGGGCAACAGCATCATTGCAGCGTGTCATTGGGGGGGTCACTCATCATGATTGTTGCTGGATCTACGTTGCTGGATGATGTAACTGATATTAAATTTACCAAGGGGGCATTGTTATTTTTTTTTGCAAAGGACTTTTTCTATGATGTCTTTGTTTTTATTTGCTTTTACATTTTTTTGTGAATGAGTATCAAATGGTATTACTTACTCATTTGCGTAAGGTGAGGGCTGGATATCCCCTGGGCTGGGTCATTAAGCGGCAGTAGTTCTTTTATAAATGTCACTTTTGCAGGAGTGCATCGTACAGGTGCACAACTTTACATGATCACAGGCAGGTTTAAGACATGCCCCAATGTTCGGCATGTTATTTAAAAGATGTGTATTTTTAATACGAGTATTACCCATTAGGCCAATTACACCCTACATGCAAGGATGTGCCAGGATGTAAACAAATTTCTGGCCAAATCGTTTTTACATGCTGCGGAGGATACTGCAAACACCCCCTTGCCCACCACCCCCAGCGTCATGTGTTCCAGGCTGATTTTCCCTCCTGGGTGTCTGGGACCTCCATGGTGTGTATCAGGGTGCAAAGCAGCAGTAGATGATTGAAGAATGAACCCAGAAGATATCAGCCCCCTGTGATACCAATAAAGTTAAAGTAAAAAAAAAAAACGTAAAAAAATGAAAGATTCATTAAAATAAATAAAATATTAGATTGCACGTAGTATACGTATGATTGCATACGTACACTTTGGGTGCGCACCCATAGATGTGCACAATTTTAAGGGTTGACATGTGTATATATTTACTTGAAACAATGTCATCTTATAAAATCCAAAAATAGTTTTTTATATTATGTTTGTGTGCACTAGAATTAATTTGAGAGTATTTATTACTAAAAAAAATAGATTTGATAAGCAGTAACACAAATATCTTGTGACGAAAAACTCCAACTGCCATCATTTTACTTTATAAATCTCCTTGTATATGATTACGTAATCTTTGCGTATGTGTACATGCTTTACTCCTTCAGTATAATAAATAAATCAACCCCAATGTGGGATAGTTAGACTGGACATGCACATCTAATCAGTTCCTGATTTCAATGGCCAGTTTTAGATTCTTGTCCACTGTCATACATATGGCTGTCTTTATCTTGATATTTTGCCCACATAAAAAGTAATGCACAACAGACAAGCAGTAAGGAAAACACGACACAAGCAGAATGGAAAAAAGAAGCAACTATCTACATGTGGCCTCATTTTTAGGTTTGGTGCACACAGGTGCTTAATAGAAACAACGTATCTGGCATCTGTATGAAATCTACTTTGTTGGCTTCTGTGGCTTTCCCAAACAGAAGCCCTTTGAATGAGGACTACTAGCGTAAAATTACTTTATGGAGCATGTTTATAAAGTAGTGAATATGACATTCACTGCAGTTGAATCTTCCAGGGGCATTTTTTTTAATGACTGTGATGAATTCCCCACCAGTAAATGATTGGTAAATATCACATTCACTGCTTCATAAATATTCTCCTATGTATTCATATGGCACAGCTGAACAAAAAGTGCCAGAATCAACTGATGCGTATCGGCCCCTGGAAAACTAGCATTATAAACATTACTGCCTATAAATGAATGTTAACCTGTGCGCATCTAATTCTGCCAAACTGCAGTTCTCTCTAACAAATATACCATATGTTTGTCAGCATTTCATTTATATATTACTGCCTAAAATAGGGAGGAAAGTAGAAATAATAAAGGAGTGAAAATAAAAATGGTATTGCTGTGCAAAATTCATCCAGCAGAATAAACATTCACTTATTATGTTGCTTTGTACACTACTCTCAGTTCTAGGCTATATAAGCAGAATAAATTGGTAAAATCCTGCGATCTGTATTTCTTTTGGCAATTGTTTTCACGTAGTTCTATTCCGCTAATGGATGTTATACTCTACATTGTCTTCATTACTATTCTTACTGTGCAGGTAGTTACATTCTTGCAATGTGAAAATAATGATACAATTATTAATATACCCGTGAGCCATTTTTTTTCTTTTATCTTGCTGTTTACTTACTTCTCCGACCAATAATATAATATTTTGGAGCTGTGTATCTGAGTACAAACAGTTTGCTTACACTAAAGGCTCTTTAATGTTAGTTTATTATGCTTAATAACAGACAGTCTATTTTCCATGCTTTCTTCCAGCCAATGAATGATACAGCAACAAAGACCATTATATTTTCACACACTAAATGACCATCGTTCTATTTTTCCCACACATTTACTGGAACATTGTGTGACACGGTCCTGTGCTCCTTGTATCTGAACATCAAACATCACTTCGCATATTTACTGAACTTCAAAGGAAATGGTTATACACATGTGTGCTTCAACTCTATATATAATCTTTAGCTACAAATTTAATTATGCCTTTCTACATTCTTCTGCAGAAAAGGAACACATGTCATCACTGTAAAGTGTACAATAAAGAGACCTTTTTATATCTGCAACTTAGAAAGTTATTTTAGTCCCCAATGAAAAAAAAAATGTTTGAATGATGTTCTTTATCTTATACCCAGTAAACTAAACAGATTAAAATATTGTAACAATACTTTATATTTGAACACTTAATTCCCTGGAAGCACCACTCAATCAATAGATGCCCGATAACTTGGGTGCAATCTAACCATGGGGAGTTTTAGAAGAATTTTGGCGGGGTGGGGGGA
>NW_017307246.1:446539-453267 GCF_000935625.1 Nanorana parkeri
TTGGCGGGGTGGGGGGAGGGGGGGTGATATATCTCTGAGCTGCCAAAGTTGTCCTCTACCCTGAAACAAAAGTAATTTGGGGAGTGTGAAGTTACTATATGCCCTCGGACTTATGCAGGGCTAGCATCTGTCTATGTATTTATGAGACACAGAATTTACCATAAAGGAACTGCAGGCATACAGGTAAATTAACTATTTTTACATGCCAAAAGATTTGTAATTTAGCACAGCCAGCTCTGCAATTTACACCGTTCTGCAAAAAGTACAATTTGGAGATCTCAGTTATGTACTTCCTTGCCCCAAGTGGTGAATGCATGGTGAAGGATCAGAAAAATATGAGTGTGCCAGTCAAGTTCGCTAGATGAACATGTGCTAACTAGGAACAGAGTACTGACCCGCCTTCTCCCAGTTTCAGTGCTGCTGTAAAGGCAATTACAAAAGGCTAATATGAATACCGATTTATTTTCAGCTTTTTGGGGCTTTTAGCAGGATAACCAAAGATCAATTTCAGGTGGAATATCATAGCTGGGCACATCAAGGGGGAGTAAGAACTCAGTGGGAATGCTTACCCCAATGAGAAAAGCCACATGCTAGCCGTTCTGGCAATTGTAAACCTCTATTCTACCCAGACCCACAAAGCCGGTAGCCAGGAGCCAAGGGTATGGCTGTTATCAAAAGCAAAGGGCCAAAGATAATTATTCAGCCACTACAATTTTAGCTGAATTTAAAATCAATTCTTTGTTTTTAGGTAAAGGTATACTTACATTTATGGGAAAAAAAGGTCTCCTTATATTTGTGGTCACATGGGGTGAGCAATAGTAGTTAGAAAAATGTGGAAAGGAGAAGCATAGGCTTTTTTGGCCCAATGCAGGGGCTGACTTTCTTCCATTTGTGCACACTTTATATAAACACAATGCACACTGGATAAGTGCCTGCCCACTCTTGAACTATTATGAAGTAGCTTCCTGGCACACTAAAAAGTTTAGGTATGTTACTTTGGGCACTGGAAATCAAGTGGCAGATATTTGGGTAGTCAACACTGCCCACCTAGAAGCACAGCTAGTTACGCGGCATACTGGAATATGCAGTCTGGATCACAAGCCTGAGACAGAGAAAAACCAAACCACCACAAGCACTATTCTGAAGTTTAAATGGGCACAGGAAGGGAGAATTTTATTGAAAATATATTTAGCAAGGTTTAATGACTTTTATATATATGACTTCTAGAAAATGAATGTTCGGAGATACATTTAGTGAAATTTTGCTGTATCCAGAGCTCAGATTTGACCACCAAGATCAAACTATCACCTGAGCTATGTGTTATGCTTGGACGTAACTAGAAATCACATGGCCTCAAAGTAAAATTTTGTATGGGCACAACCCCTCCCCTGGTCATATGTGGGTACTTACCTGCAGAACATGCTTCCGCTCTCGCGCCATCTTCTTCTCCTCAGCGTCTGCTGCCTCGGATGTCAGAGCCGAACACAAGCAGATGGGATCACTATGCCGCACTACATTGTGGCAGGGGACCTCAAGTTCCATGCAGTCGTACCCCATTTTTCACTTGCGGCCACACGGAACGTAAGGATACCTGCATCTCAACCTTCCCTCCTGCTTCTGACTGGGCCCCCCTCTGCCCTGGGCCCCATAGTGGCTGCATGGGCTGCTATGGTGGTAATTCTGCCACTGGTGTTCTCAAGTTAACTATTAGAATCTGTTTACTTGTAATGCAGTCTGTTACCTGCCACAGATGATCGGCCTTCCAATGTAACAATCACTGAGGAGCTTTCCAGAAGGTTTCTTGCCATGTGTCCCATCACTTTGTCAACTGTATCAATAAGTCCTGAAACTTCAGGATGAGCCTGCGAGAAAGCAAACTAAATTGTTCATTTGAAATGTTTGATTCTAGAGTTGTTGACTTTTTCACTTTTTGCTTTTATGTAACTGTATATACATAAATATCAAAGACTAGTTTGTTGTAGTAATAAACAATGGGGGTGATTCAATAAAGCAGTTGGAAAACTGTTGTTATGACTATATCTTGTCCTCAAGCAAATTCATGAAAGGTGTGCAACAGTTTTCTTGCTATTTCCAACGTGTGCAACAGATTCAGGTAGTAATAATGTGCAACACCTTAACATTCTACCACTTGGACAGCAACAAGCTCAATAAGAAATCCCACCATATCGGTGATAAGAAAAGTGGAGGTAACCAAGACATCTTCCATGTTAAATTGTGAAATTGTGTTGTACATGTAAGTATGTAAGTAGCAGACCAAATTCTGTCTGAAGTAATTTTGCAATATTGCATAGTTATATAGTTAGTCAGGCTGAAAGAGAGCCGCCCTCTGCTTCAGTTCTCCATCAGGTCCACCACTACTGATTGACAGGGCGGGTACAATAGCTAGTTTGCTATTGGCTATTGCAAATTGAAATAGCCAATAGGAATCTAGTAATGCATTCCTATGGCCAAAAAATTCCAAAAAATTTTTTTTTCTATTCTGACACGGCTCCGTGTCAGAATAAAGAAAAAAAAAGAAAAAGTAGTGTTTCTCTCCTTGGCGGCCTGGGAGCGCTCGGGAGAGTTTTTTTTCTTTTCTTTTTTTTGACGGCAGCAGAATCGCCGGCCAATAGAAAACAGTTGGGTGGAGCTAGCTGTCACTGCTAGCTCTGCACAATCGTTTTCTATTCATATTTTTCTACTTCCTAAACTAGTTTTCTGTTCTGCTCGGTACCACAGAGGGACCGAGCAGAACAGCCGAGCCAGCGGCTAATCAGCTGTACCAGCCTGAAGTGAAAAACCGAACAGCATTCGCCTCACTTTGCTTTAGGTCGGTCATTCACTCGGCTGCCTACGGCAGCTTAGTGAATGGGCCTGTTAGTGAGAGATCAGAGATGATTCAAGTCTAACTTGACACAGCTGTAAAATTCTTTAAATGATTTAGACATTTCAAAGCTAAAAGCAATTTTTAACACACCACATTAGTGAATAATGTGTGTTTCATTATTAATGCCCAAAGTTCACAATGATAAAGTGAATCTTAACCATATGCTCTGTATCGGAGAATGAGAAGCTACCTTTTGGGTTTATTGAGCATGCACTTCATTCTTGATATTCTACTGGGGTTATGTGCCTCCCAGGCAGCTCTTCATGGATAGAGGACTTATTTAACCAAAAATGATATACTACTATAATTAGTATAGAAACCAATGTGGTTTCTTTAATTAAAAAAAAGTTTCCTGATAAACATTAAGTTACTTTGCATGTCTTAAACTCTAAAAGAATGCTCATGATAATTCTATACAATAAAGTGACACTTAACCCAGGATTTAAAACTTAAAAATGCATTCAAGTGCCTTAAAATGTATGTTATTTGTGTATCACTCAGCTGTAGATCCTCAAATCATCTCTGAATTGGTGCTGACACTGTCCTTCCTTCTGGAGGGTGGCTACTTTTCTTCCCCATGGTCCCTGTGTGTGTTGTAAAGTTCCCACTGCTCCAAGCTCACTACCGTGATGGACAACAATCTCAATACAAATTAGTAAACTAAATGCTCTGTCTGACAGTACCACAGGAGTGGCTGGTGATGGAATGCAGAGAATGTTCCAGCACCTGGCACCCCATTGTATGAAAAAATAAAAATGTAAATATAAAAAGCTCATTAGAAATATTTAATTTTTTTATTTGTCAATGTTTTGTATTGATCTCTGTGTGTGCACACGGACCTTTCCAAATGGCACAGGTTGCAGGCAATACTTCTCAAATTATACTATATATATATATATACACACATATATATATATACACACATACACACAAATATATACAGTATATGCCAATACATGACATATTGCTACATCCTGCTGTCACTGTATTTTGAGCAATACCTTATATTAAAAAAATATGTCTTTCAGAAACAATAGAGGTAATTAATACATACCGAATAATTAAAAAATATATACATTTTTAAATAAGAAATATTTCAGAAATTATAAAACAGTTGGGTGTACTTACTGATGGTACATCAGTCCAAGTAGGCAGTGACAGGACCTCTTCTACAGTTTTCAGAAAGGCCTAGAAAAAAAAAATAATACAGCTACTGAAATTATTCTAAGTCTTATATAAGACAAATGTTTTCCAGCAAACTATTGCCCAAGCAAAGCTTACGCCTTGCAGGAAATACATACATCCTCAGCATTAAAGTTCTGGTTTTATGCCTACTTAGTTTATAGGTATATTACTTAACAGATTAATTATAATGGAAATATACATGGGAATGATACAGTGCTTCAATTAGGCCCTAACATAGGCCAATGAATCTACCATTAGATGTAGTGACATTTTAGTGCAGTTCTGCAGAATCGTCCTGCCTCTAAGATAAATCTCTTACACTAGTAAATGCACAAAGCTGCAAAGCATAAGAACTATTTTTTTATGTAGCTAAAAGCTTCTGTAGTATTTAATACCAGAACATGTATTAGAAGATAAGGAATGTGACTTTCAAAGGAGATATCGGTCATTACATTTACGGGACACGGAAGAAGAGTAGACAGCACTTGTACATGTATATTAGGTGTGTGTTTCATTGTATATTAGGGTTGAAATACAGTATTATGGGTGAGAGTATAATATTTTAGATGACTTACAACATGTCCTTGGGCACATAGATTTACTTCATCATTTATAAGGTAGCAACACCAGAAAACGTTGTCCTGATACAACTTGGAATACAGTTTTCTCAATTTAGGGGCCTGTTCACACCAGTTGTGTCAGGCTGTGTCAGGCAATCCTAACACATAGACAAGGCAAATTGCCATGTTTACAATGTGGCCAGTTCACTCCACCACGTTGTGGTGGTGTCTGCTGAAAAAGTACATTTTTTCATTGCAGCGTGTTGCGAGTACACCACATCATAACACACTGCAGTGAATAGAACTGAATGAAATATCACTCTGTGACATTTCAATAAAGTTGGTTGGGAAAAAAAGGTTACAGTGCAATGCACTGTTTTCAGGACATCAGCACCACCCCTGACACAGCTGCTGTTGCAAACAAGCCCAAAGGTTTAACTGAACTGTGCAAGCTGCACCCAAAAACAAGTAGGGCACCAGCATAGTCAGCTGTATTGCTTTCCAAGTCTCCCTGGAAATTATCTTTTCCCATTACTGGCTTACCATGCTGTGTTCTGCTCTGTGTCTCTGAGTGGAGGCAGCCATCTTGGTAGAGGCAGGGCTTTGCTGTCACATGTCAGAGCCTCCATCAAGGAAAACAACATTAAGGACATCGCCAAATTTCACTCCAAATCTGGTCAAACTAAAAGTGGGAGGCAGCAGTGTTTTAGATCTCATACAGCTAGGAGGTTGTAGGCACAGGAGTGCATGGGAACCCTCACATGTTAGGCAATACACTGCTATTTTTCAACAGGAATTTCTGACAAACGGTAGATTATTCAGGGTACTACTTAGGCACATTCAACATTGTTCCCTATACCAAAGCAAATCTTCACTTTTTGAGTTCAGGTCCACTTTTCCAACTTTCCTGCATCTCAAGAAACTGAAAAGAAATGCAAAAATGCCCTGTCTCTCTCAGCAACCACTAGCTGAGAGATTGATCAGGCTGTTGCCAATGATTGTAAAGTTAGTGGACCGCTTCTCAATATTAAAGTAGAACTCCAGCTTTACAAATATATGCATAATTACATTTTAGCTTGGTACAATGTAAGTATATACTGTATACTGCCATGTTAAGCAACTTCCCTGTGCTGTTAAAACTCAGAGGGGCGAATTTATAAAAACTGAAGCAGACAAAATCTGGAGCAGCTGTGCATGGCATCCAATCAGCTTCTCTCTTCAGTTTCAGGCTGATTGGTTGCCATGCACCGCTGCTCCAGATTTTGTCTGCTCCAGTTTTGATAAATTCCCCTCTGAGTATAGAGACCATTTAGAAGATGCCTAATATTTTTCTCAATGAATAGTAAGGGGGGATTACTCACAAAGCTGCCGAAGGCAGCCGATCCGCCCAGCTGCGTGAGTGACAGCTGGCTCTGCCTATCTAGCGGCAGAGCCAGCTGTACCCGCCCCCTCCCCCATCCGTTCCGCCAGTCAGCGCTTGTCACAGGTCGGCTAGAACTATGAGGTGAGTGAAAAGCACTCACCTCATATTTCTCCTTTACATGTTCACACAAATGTTCGCTCACAGGGGTTTCTCCAACAATTTTACACAGCTTCACTTGTCTCAGCAAAATCACAGTTGTCAAAGCCTCACCGACTCCATGTTATCGCTTTAGCAAAACGTCTGCCACACAGGCTGTATGCCCCACACTGGCCACACAGGCTTGTTCTCCTCACTTTGCCACACAGGCTGGTTCCAGGATGGAGCCTTCCTGACTCCTGGACAGACACTTCCTGTCTCCCAGCTGGAACCCTGAACATCAGCCAGCAGCCTTTTCATAAGGGCTGTGCACAGGTGCACACTCATTGGGCTCTAGTCACTACTACAGCCCGGACACAGGAATGGAGATTTCAGCCCTCCCAGTTCTCTTAAAAACTTCCTGGCTCCAGGATCCCAACTATAATCCAGAGAACCCGGAAAGAATTGTAAAGCCAGCTCTTTCCTGGTAAAAGTACTCGTGTCCTGGTACTGCTCAGCCCCTCTGGCTGAGAGTCCTGGGTGACCCTGATACCACCTTATACTGTGGTATTGCCACGCAATGCCACAATATATATAC
>NW_017307246.1:453500-467382 GCF_000935625.1 Nanorana parkeri
TATATTTAAAGATGGAGTTCTCATTTAATTGTAACAGCTGAGACTGAGCTATTGTAAATATATTAGTTTCCATTAAAGTTGCATGCATCTTGTGTGGAATGGTTATAGGCTGCTGCTGGTACATACTGCATTCTGTGTATTATCTAGTTTTTTTCCTCAAAGCATTCTGAAGCAGGGCATTGCATTGCAAATTAAAAAGTAGTTTGATACACTCATTGTAAGTCAAACCGATATAGTCATTTTTATACTGTACACATACCACTTACTACACGTGTAGTGGTATAAACATAGAAGCTATATTCCAAATCCCAGGAATTTATCATTTTTCTGCACGTGTGTATTTTCAGTTATCAATACCATTCAGCATGTGCCTTTATTTATAGTAAATAACTTAATTATATTACACAGCTGGCAATGTGCTCACAGTATTCATTTATCCCCTACAATAAGTTTCCTCTGCTAAGCAAATCAAATTCTGAACTTTATTGTGTTATTATTAAAACAGTCTCTTCTAGTACCATATATCCAAATCTTTTTGTGTAGAGAAAGAGAGAGAGAGAGAGAGTATTTATCAGGTGTTATGTATATGTGAGATATAGGAACACAATAACAGATATTTTTTAAAAATCTGTAATCACAATTTATCAAAATGTTTTTCTACTTCTTTTGGCATTGAATGCCATATGGGATGTATAAGACGTTTGTCATAGTATACTATAGACAATACAATCATGTCATTCAGAAATAGCCTGTAGGACACAGCCACACTCTCTGTTGAAGTAATATGCAATAAAGAGTCCTCAATAGAACCCCAACATAAACATAATAATAATGGATGTCTGCAGGCCTATGCCCTCTCTCCCTGTTTTGCTACTGGTTCTAGTAAAGCATTTTAAAAATGCTAAAAGTTAATAGGTCCCTTATTTCACATTCCAGCTAAGGATCCATTCCTGAGATGAAATATCTGCTGTCCATGCCTCTGGGGTTCACCTTATGCCTTTGGGGGTCGTGGGGCACTATACTTGTAAGTGAGTTCCAAGTCTCCTAATATAGCTGACAGACAGGGGAGATGTCACCATCTGTATGGCAAATAGCCCTGCAAAAAAGGGGCAACTTATGTCCACAATATTCAACTAGACCCAGTCGGCTTCATATTCCAAAATTGCTGCTCCCATATTTAGTTCTGAATAAATTGACCGCACATTGCAGAAACCACAATGCAAATACAATCCCATGCTGTACAGATACTCCAAGAGGTAAAGGTAATGGCGAGTCAGTAAAACCGCCAAATTAAAAACATATTAGCCTATAACTATTGTCATGCAAACAGCAACAATTCTGCCTTAGCACAAATGCTCTGCGGAACGCTCAAAAGAGGTCGCTTGTTGAATGTGTTGGGTTCTTTTAATTTTTACAGTGTCCAGTGTTGTTAAAGGGACTCTCTCATTACTGGATCACTTTTTAACTAACCTCGGACTAGAAAAAGAAGAGCATCTATGCTTACCATTAAAACATTCAAACACTACCACTTTGTTGCTACCCAGCCACAGCACATATTTCACACTTTCTGGTGTATGAATACCTGCTTCACCTGCTGCATGCTATATTCCCTCTCTCTGACTCATGTCACTACAGGATGTATGAGATGGCAGGAGGAACCACATTATGCGGCACTGGGAGCAGCAAAGCAGAAGCATTTGAAGATATGGGCCACCAGAAAGGTAAGTATTCATACTTTTCATTTACAGGCTGGCATTTTTTTTTCAAGTGATCCTATGGTGCCAAGGTCACACTAAATTCAATCATTGCA
Organism: Nanorana parkeri; assembly: GCF_000935625.1. Taxonomy (NCBI): domain Eukaryota; kingdom Metazoa; phylum Chordata; class Amphibia; order Anura; family Dicroglossidae; genus Nanorana; species Nanorana parkeri. The sequence goes on from NW_017307246.1 coordinate 455,311, forward strand.
CAGAGTGGGTAATAATACAGCTATTACATTAACTTTTAAAATTCCACTATTAGCTAACGTGACAGGATCTCTTTAAGTGCCTGTCCACTGCTGCTTATACTCACTTTCCTTTACTCCTCTGCTGTTATGAATGTACTAGTACTTCCTAGTATGATGTATAATGTGACTTTCTCCTGTTCTTGCTGCTATGCAGTACTGGGTGCCTGAGAAGCCAATTATACTGGGCTTTTGCCCTGTGTAAATGCAGAAACCGGGGGTGGGGTGGAAAAAAGGGGGTAAAAAAGCCAATTATAGGCTGTGGGGATGGGCAAAAAATATGTTAACCCTGTTACTTTTCTGCGAATGGGCAAAGCACAGGAACAAAAAAAAGTAAAAAGATAGACTTACCAACCCTCTTCTCTTCCTAGGTTTGACAGGTATCCAAGGGGGTCATTCCCTGGCTGACATCCCACTTGACAAGGGCTATAAGTTCCTATGCTCTTCAGACTCTGCAGTCAGGACTGCTGTCATGGGGAAGCCTGAACCTCTTCCATCCTGCACCATACACCAACAGCTCCTCCTAACTATAAAGCATGTAATCATCCCTCTGGCTTCTGGCTGGCCGCTACAGCTGTCAATCAAAAGCCAGACGGGGAATTATCGCCCTCCCTTTCTTAGGAGCACTTTAACAGTGAAATTCACTTTCATCTTATCTGGTCTATGGCACAATAGTCTTATCAGTATTATATTTAGTACCATAATCAAATTGGTAGAAAAAATCAGTGTCTCATGTCGGAGTAAATGTATTAGTTCCTAACTAATCAATAACTTGTACTATCAAACAGGTAAACATCATAATTCATGTAGATTAACAATAGTGCTCTGACATTTTCAGAGTGAATCAAGGAGGAAAGAGTGATTAAATGAAACTTATACTGCGGAAGCCAATTCCCATATAAATAATTTAAAGAATCAGGCGATTTCAGTGTGACTGGTAGGAAGGGTTGGTGGCCTATAGCAGCAAATTCTGTTAACTTCAGCATGGATTGAGGAAATCTGTAAAAATACATTTCTACATAAACTAAACATAAGATAGATAGATAGATAGATAGATAGATAGATAGATAGATAGATAGATAGATAGATAGATAGAATTTATGGTTTTCTAAGTATTGTTATATTACCTGAGTTAGGTTGCCTGCTGTGTCTTGTGTCAAGGATTTGTTGGGCAGAGTCTGTGAGACAACATCCAAATAACCCAGGACAGGCTGTGCATGGGATATCCTGAAACCATCTTGGGTCAAGTTAATTATAATGGGATAGTAAGCATCGGTGGAGACCTACAGAAACAATAGGTTACAAAAGATTTGTTAATAGCTGTAAATGAGAATCTAAACTTTCTAGACTGTCTCCACATCCAAGCCTTTACAGCTCAGAAAATTAATTTTCTTTCTGATTGTCAGAAGAATACAAGATGATTTTTACAAAATGTGTTTTATTATACCTAAAAAAATAAAATTAATTCTGCAAAACACCCAAAATCATGCACTGAAAATCTGATACAAATTGTCATGCCATTAGTCACATCTTACCGGAGGATGAGCAGTACTGGGAGTACTAGACATTGTTGAAGTAACAAAGGTTTCATCCCCTGCAAAAGGAATCACACCTTAATATTGATGCCTGATGCATGACAATAAATTCAACGCATGAAATCTATTATTTTGTTTAAACAATAAACACAAACACTACAATACAATACAATGGCTGAAAAAAATAACTTTTATTATGTAGCTGTCCCTAGACATTAGTGAGCAGTTGGATGTGCATGCTTGGTCTGGCTGTATCACAACATGTCTTCTTCCAACTTCTGCTCCATACTGTTACATTCTGGTTGCATGAGAATTTCTGATAAATTGGAGGAGACAGCAAAAGAGAAGCTTATGAACACACAATCCCCCGTGCCGACTTTTCATAGAAAAATTAATAGAGATTGGACAAAGTTTTCCAACATGAAAATGGGCAAACAGTCATCTAAAGTCTATAAAAAGAAACTTTTCTCAAAACCTGTTTTTCAGTTTAGGTGAAACATAACAGGGTTTTGGTCCACCACAGCACAAGAGTGTTGTCTGCTGTAACATAGTTTTTCAGCTGAGCTTCTGCTGTCACTCTTCTAAGATCTATATTATATATCTTTTTATGAAGACTCAACTTCAGGGCAAAGAACAGTGGTAACCCCATCTAAAATTTCTTGACAGCAGTGAAAATCAAACTGTCGAGACTAAGCCATGCCCAATTCCACCTAAGACAAAGAAACCTGTTGCTAGCATTCCATTTCAAGAAGAACTCTGGGGGAAATTATTATTAACCCTTACAGTAAGGCTACCCCTGCACTGCAAGGGATACATGCTCGTTTTGGTCTAGGTAGGAAAATAACAAAGATATACTCACTCGATCCCTCAAGAGGCTCGTACTTAGAGCGGTCAATGGAGCAGAGTGAATATGCATGCTTGCTTGTAGAATACAATGATGTATGTCTACACATAGAATGCTGGCTAATGCAGCAGCACATGGCAGTGCGAGAAGGAACATTGCAGTCAAATATTTAAAAGGGGCAGCTCTCAATGCACAGCACCCCAAACACACAAACACCAATTGGACACTGAAGCACCTAAGATGGTGGTTATTGCCAGAGACCAGGAACTCCACAATTTTGTGTGCCAAACAAAAGTGAGATGCTGGTACCAGCATGATAGGAAATTATTGTGACTTAGATCTGTGTCATATGCAGTTGAATTGTGCTATCCTTCATGCTAGAAAATTCTCTTTCACTGCTCCAACTGTTAAGCAAATACTAAAGTGTAACCACAAGCTTTGCACCAGAATAGTATCTTGTCCAAGTTACCACTAGTAAAATTCATCATTTTGCTGCAACAAGTGTCCTTTGCCCTTACTGCACTCCCAAAAACCTAATTATAGCTACTCACTAACCTGTGACTGCTAACTAATTGGTTAGTTCTCATTGGAATACCATCTACAAAGTAAAGTCAGGTTTACACTCAGGTTAATGTTGGTTGATACGAAAAGTGATTGGCAAAAAAATCATGATGTCATTTAATTTCATGTTTAAAGCAATCTATTCTGTGCTGCCTCATAATTCTTTGTGGCTGAAGGGGTTAATATTAGTACAGAAAGCAATCATTCCTGTCCATGTTTAATAAGTGCCAGCAGGAGAGCAGTGCGGAAATTCCTGAATCCTGCGCTGGCTGAACAATTATCCAGCTGCAAAGACACATCTGCATAAGTACAACAGTGCAGATACAACTTCCATTAAAGGGGAAAATATATTTACAACTAGGATCTGCTCTTCTTTTACATACATCTATATGGCTATGTATGTAGTCCAAAGGTCTAGCAGTACATTTTTAGAAAACTTATGAAAGTTAAACCAAATGCAGCAGAGGAAATCTGTAAAAATACATTTCTACATAAACTAAACATAAGATAGATAGATAGATAGATAGATAGATAGATAGATAGATAGATAGATAGATAGATAGATAGAATTTATGGTTTTCTAAGTATTGTTATATTACCTGAGTTAGGTTGCCTGCTGTGTCTTGTGTCAAGGATTTGTTGGGCAGAGTCTGTGAGACAACATCCAAATAACCCAGGACAGGCTGTGCATGGGATATCCTGAAACCATCTTGGGTCAAGTTAATTATAATGGGATAGTAAGCATCGGTGGAGACCTACAGAAACAATAGGTTACAAAAGATTTGTTAATAGCTGTAAATGAGAATCTAAACTTTCTAGACTGTCTCCACATCCAAGCCTTTACAGCTCAGAAAATTAATTTTCTTTCTGATTGTCAGAAGAATACAAGATGATTTTTACAAAATGTGTTTTATTATACCTAAAAAAATAAAATTAATTCTGCAAAACACCCAAAATCATGCACTGAAAATCTGATACAAATTGTCATGCCATTAGTCACATCTTACCGGAGGATGAGCAGTACTGGGAGTACTAGACATTGTTGAAGTAACAAAGGTTTCATCCCCTGCAAAAGGAATCACACCTTAATATTGATGCCTGATGCATGACAATAAATTCAACGCATGAAATCTATTATTTTGTTTAAACAATAAACACAAACACTACAATACAATACAATGGCTGAAAAAAATAACTTTTATTATGTAGCTGTCCCTAGACATTAGTGAGCAGTTGGATGTGCATGCTTGGTCTGGCTGTATCACAACATGTCTTCTTCCAACTTCTGCTCCATACTGTTACATTCTGGTTGCATGAGAATTTCTGATAAATTGGAGGAGACAGCAAAAGAGAAGCTTATGAACACACAATCCCCCGTGCCGACTTTTCATAGAAAAATTAATAGAGATTGGACAAAGTTTTCCAACATGAAAATGGGCAAACAGTCATCTAAAGTCTATAAAAAGAAACTTTTCTCAAAACCTGTTTTTCAGTTTAGGTGAAACATAACAGGGTTTTGGTCCACCACAGCACAAGAGTGTTGTCTGCTGTAACATAGTTTTTCAGCTGAGCTTCTGCTGTCACTCTTCTAAGATCTATATTATATATCTTTTTATGAAGACTCAACTTCAGGGCAAAGAACAGTGGTAACCCCATCTAAAATTTCTTGACAGCAGTGAAAATCAAACTGTCGAGACTAAGCCATGCCCAATTCCACCTAAGACAAAGAAACCTGTTGCTAGCATTCCATTTCAAGAAGAACTCTGGGGGAAATTATTATTAACCCTTACAGTAAGGCTACCCCTGCACTGCAAGGGATACATGCTCGTTTTGGTCTAGGTAGGAAAATAACAAAGATATACTCACTCGATCCCTCAAGAGGCTCGTACTTAGAGCGGTCAATGGAGCAGAGTGAATATGCATGCTTGCTTGTAGAATACAATGATGTATGTCTACACATAGAATGCTGGCTAATGCAGCAGCACATGGCAGTGCGAGAAGGAACATTGCAGTCAAATATTTAAAAGGGGCAGCTCTCAATGCACAGCACCCCAAACACACAAACACCAATTGGACACTGAAGCACCTAAGATGGTGGTTATTGCCAGAGACCAGGAACTCCACAATTTTGTGTGCCAAACAAAAGTGAGATGCTGGTACCAGCATGATAGGAAATTATTGTGACTTAGATCTGTGTCATATGCAGTTGAATTGTGCTATCCTTCATGCTAGAAAATTCTCTTTCACTGCTCCAACTGTTAAGCAAATACTAAAGTGTAACCACAAGCTTTGCACCAGAATAGTATCTTGTCCAAGTTACCACTAGTAAAATTCATCATTTTGCTGCAACAAGTGTCCTTTGCCCTTACTGCACTCCCAAAAACCTAATTATAGCTACTCACTAACCTGTGACTGCTAACTAATTGGTTAGTTCTCATTGGAATACCATCTACAAAGTAAAGTCAGGTTTACACTCAGGTTAATGTTGGTTGATACGAAAAGTGATTGGCAAAAAAATCATGATGTCATTTAATTTCATGTTTAAAGCAATCTATTCTGTGCTGCCTCATAATTCTTTGTGGCTGAAGGGGTTAATATTAGTACAGAAAGCAATCATTCCTGTCCATGTTTAATAAGTGCCAGCAGGAGAGCAGTGCGGAAATTCCTGAATCCTGCGCTGGCTGAACAATTATCCAGCTGCAAAGACACATCTGCATAAGTACAACAGTGCAGATACAACTTCCATTAAAGGGGAAAATATATTTACAACTAGGATCTGCTCTTCTTTTACATACATCTATATGGCTATGTATGTAGTCCAAAGGTCTAGCAGTACATTTTTAGAAAACTTATGAAAGTTAAACCAAATGCAGCTGAAATATGACAAGCACAGTTCAGCAATACATATTGTTCAATTAATATAACAGTTTTTTTTTAAAAGATGTATCATAGTCTGTGATTGGATTGGTCATATCACAAATCAAACAAAATATGCCTCCACTTAAAACTGTGAAGGTGTCCATACACTTTACAACCATCGCAAGACCTTAGTCTTGCGATGGTTGTAAAGTAATTTAAAAAATCTTCATTCACACTGCACAATTCTCGTACGATCGCGGGATTTCCCGCAATTCTCGTACGAGAATCGTGCAGTGTATGGGCACCTTGAGTGTATTTTTAAGGTTCTCTCAAAATTGCTGTAACATAGATATAGATCAAATTCTAGATATGTGAATCATAATTTTACTATATATGGGTGTCATTAGTTCTTACAGGAACAATGAATTGGCTATGGACATGGATCACCCACAAAACAACATTGGCAAGCATCTGGAACCTGGTGAGAGTGTAAGGGCCTGCCACAACTTTGCACAATAAGATATGGTTGCTTGCATCTTGTATTCACTTCACTATATGTGATTACTAAAATTTGTAGCCAGGCTGTTTAGAGACAGAGGTAGCATCAGATTATGTGTGATAAGCATTTCTCTCTTCCTGTAAAACAAAAACTGGATGTGTGGGGACGGGGCAATGAAGCAGGCACTATGACATTTATTTCAATATATCAAGGCGAAAAATGCCCCAATTAATAGCAACCGAATATCTATCTTGCCTAATGAAAGATAATCTGATTGCTTGATATTTGCTATTACACATCAAAGTGCACTTTAATGCATTGCCTTATTATCCAGCATGCATATGTATGTTTTTTCTAGGTGCCTACTGATCAATTGAGAAAAAAACGTTTATTTATTTAACTTAAGTATACTTATATCTGATCTATCTGCTGTAGGTTGCTGCAAGAGGAATGCCATAGCTGCTCTTAATATTGCCTTATAAAATATAACTATTAGTGTATACATAGCATCTAACTGTCCCTCATTTGGAGGGGCTGTCCTTCTTTTGGAACAAAATCTCTTGGTCCCACTTTCTTCCTCAGTTGCCCCTCTTTTTGGTCTGAAGTTTAGACCTGTACAAAAAATTCACTTTTCAACTAGAAACCAAAAGTGTTATACAGCACCAAACATTTTCATTCAACCTCTAAATGATTGCATTTGTTATTGTAAAAAGCCACTATGAAGGAAAAGTATTAAACATAAAAACCTCTGGTTTAACCAATCATTTTTTGCGCATTCATTCTTCAAAGGATAAGTATGGGGGGATGTCGGGGATGTGTTCTTTGCCTATATACTCTGCACTAAAACATGTCCCTCTTTCTTATCCCAAAAAGTTTGGAAGAATAGTGCATATAATATAAGCCAAGCATAATTTAGAAATGTATTTACAGATAGGCTGCTCACGTTATGTTTCAGTCTGACTTTTGGCAGATATGTGAACATATGCCTCTCAAAGATAGATACTGTGTTGATTGCTTAACAATTTTGTGCTTTTTGTAACTCCTGTGAGAAGTCATAATCTCTGTAATGCTTTATTTCCATGTGTTTATGCAAATTTGAAAACTGAGGCTCCCTTAGTTACATTACAGTAATAGATAATCAACCTTCATCTGTAAATGGCTGTGCGACTAGATATTTTCCCTTAATATGTTCCTAAAACAAGGTGTTAATGTTAGTTAACTGTAGGTATGAATGTGCATGTAATCAAGGAGCGACATTCATAATGTTGCTTACCAAAATAACATACCAGTGGCATCTGTAAAGTAGTGCTGGATCTCAGGAAGGCTTAGGGCTCTTTCCCATATGATGAACTCATCGAAAACTCCATTGACATAGTGTTTGGATTGATCACTGTTTGTGCCCACAACCAAGCCATCAACACCAGTTGCATAACTGTAGGAGAGATGACCTTGGGAATCACTGGCATTATAGGTGCCATTGACATAAACCTTCAGGCCTTCACTTGATGTCCAAGTGAACAGAACGTGAGTCCAATAGGGACCTAGATGATGAAGACATAAAAATATTTCATTTATAGTTTAGAAGTAACATAAAGGTGAACTATTCATAGCACAACTTTCTCCAGGACTCTAATTTAGACATCAGTTGTGAGAAGTGGGCCATTTTGTAAGCGCTGAATGACCAATCAACCCCACATTGGAAAATATTTTATGGCAAATTATCCTCTTTTTATTGGAATATCAGCAGTCCTTTCACTGAATTCCCACTACGTTTAATGTTGCACAACAGGAAAAGTAATCATGGTAATACCTTGCAGCATGTATTGCAATTGTCTCAAATACAGCAAGTATTTAAAATCCTCCAATCTAAGGTGCCTTTGAAATTGTCCGAACTGAAGCTTATTGCAGATAGACAAGTTTCAATAAAATGCCACCTACTGTAGTATGAAATCAGATGGCTGCATAATATTTTCCTTATGAAACACAAACCTTTATATGTGGAAGAAGCAATGTTGATTGTAAGAGAATATGCCCCAGCTTCCAGTTAACCTTTATTAAAAGCTGACAAATTGATCATCTAACAGTTGGAGCAAGTAAAAGTTGTTTCAATAATGATTACAAATATATAAGTGATTGTTAATGGTGAGCCTGGACCGTCAATCTACTCAAGAGGTTTGTAAATTGGGAGGTAAGACAATTTTTTTTTTTTTAGAATACACTATAATTCAGGAGGAGATTTTTTTTTAAACATTTATAGTGATATTGTCACTATTTTCAAGACCTTAGATGCATTTTCTCAAAAAGGACATCAATACCCTATACAGTAAGTATAGTAAAAAAAAATTTACACAGAAGACCCAAGAAAATGAAAGCTGGATTTAACAAGTTCATGAGTATCTGGGTCTAAAGGAATTACTGCCCCTAAAGGCAGCGGCAAGACAAGAACACAAATTAATTTAATTTATCTGACATCTTTTAGCCATTTGTAAGTTACCTATATTAGCCAAACAAGCATTTCTCACCATACGTTTATTTGCATTATTATAGCCACTATGTCATTTTACTGACTACAGTACAAGGTTAGCTGGTCATATAACTCTATGTCATTTCACCTGTTACTGTATTAATATTTAGAGGAATATCCTGACTTTTAACATGCAGAATTATGAACATCTGGGACATGACCTGTAACTAGAACAGAACAGCCATTAGGAAACCCACGTGCTGTGACGCCTTTCATTAACATTACAGCTGTAATGCAAACAGATGAGACTCATTTAGAAAGGTTAGAACATCTTGTTCTGGTTCAATACTAAAGATCCTTTCCTCTTATTTGCTATTATTATACATTTTAAGGATACCAAGAGTATTTTTTAAGCTTCTACTTCAATGTTCTTTAATGTCCTTTGATTTTCACTGGAGGTATTATGTCATAATCATTTTTAGTTTAGAAAGTGGACATTTCAGAGAATAAAGTATCACTCCAGTCTTGGAACTTGTTCTGTCTTATAAGCAGTATCAGCTATTAGGAAAGATTCAATAAAGACTAACTACATTAGGAAATTAGATTTCAGTTTCCTGCTTAAGTATATACTCTTTCAAAATAACTTGTGTTTAGCAGTTATTCCAAATTTCTAGTATATGTTAAAGTCTATTTATTTTTCTTAATATTGGATAGAGTAGGGAATGGTGAGATCCTCTGTCAAGTTATTATTGCTTTCTGTACCCCTGCTGAGGCAATTCGCCCCTCTATATGTCCTGGTGATAATTGTCACTGAGGAAAGGGAAAATCCAAAAAGTTGTAGTTCTCATAAGAACAAGAGGTAAGAGGAAATCTTCTGGTGATGCAAGACCGGTGGGAATCCTCCTTACTTTGGGGAGATTTTCTCTTGTGTCTCTTGTGGACAGGAATTAAATGGAAATCTCCTCCTCAGCAGGACACAACCAAAAAAAAATAATTACCTGACAGGGTTTTTTAACATACCTCTTAAACGTTTAAAAAAAAACATTTTGGCTATACATACACTTTAACCACCTCAGTACCAGCATTTATATTCACTTTATTGGGAGGCAATTTTTCAGTTTTTGTTGCTATGATACTTTAACAAATACTTGGTCATGCAACACTGTACTTTAGTAAATTACCTGGCTCGACAAAAGCTGATTCTTCAATTTATCAAAGGAGCAGGGTGGAGTATGGCCGTCTGAAGAGTGACTACAGCCACAGTCACAGTGAATACTGTTCATGTATTCAGCAGCCAAGGGTGCCACCGGCTGTTGCATACAATGGCCGGAAGAGGAGATTCCTTCATCAATGCTATTTAGTGTGGATGCGGGAATCAATTATTTTCTCTTGTTCATCCCACAGAGCTAAACAAGAGACATCTAAAGATGTATGGCTAGGTTAAGTCTGTACTCATTTGTAAACTTACCCCAATGATTTTACCTCTGTAGTGGCTCTTTTAAGGATAAACATTCTAATTAAATTAACTGTTTACAGTCCTCTTTAGTGGAAAACGGTTACAAGTGTCAGGTTTTTATTGCTATAGGTGTCCTTGATGAGGCGATTACACCTTACTTTATTTCCTAGAGACAGAACAGAAGTAGCAATGAGTAAAAAAAAAAAAAAGTCCTCAAAGTGAAAGACAATCCCACCTTTGACATTCACCAAAACAGGTGTCCCCATTGGGATAGCTCATTTTTACACATGTTTAAGCGATAAAATGTAGACTTCCCCATAATTCTTATTTCTAATAAGTTACTCCAGGAACACCTACAGCAATGAAAACCTGAAGGAGTTTTACCCTTCCTCAGTCTATCCAAAACTAATATAAAGTTTTGGCCAGAATTCCAATATTACTCTGCTCCTCCAATTTGTATAAAGAACCAAAATGTGATACAGTGATCAGTACCTGGAGGTTTAATTTTTGCATTCCAGACCTTGGAGTCCCCATGCCTGTAGACCTCAACATAACCTTCACGCTCATCTGCGTAGATTTGAAAACCATGGGAAGTAACTTTTTTCCCAAAGGCCTGTGTCTGTCGGCTCTTAGAGGGATCATCTTGGAAAGAATCTTGGTTGTTACTTTGGTTAATGGGTTTCAGTTGTTTCTTTGGTGACAGGTCCTGAATCTTCCAAAAAAAGGAGAATGTGACACCTGAATTTCAGAGAGAAATAACAAGCCTGAGAAAATAGGAAGACATTCCAGAAAGGTTTTTGAAAAATGTAATTGGCTATCAAAAAAATGTAGGTTATTTGCAAGTTAAGCTACATCATAGCCATATTTATCCAATGGAAATAACTTTTAGAAGTGCAGTTTATGTACATTTCTTAATGGGGCATCACTTCTGTCATGTAACAACTATCTATTGTTTATGGATACCAAAAAACATAAATATTGAATAAAAAAGCTAATGTACAGAACAGTGAATTAGAGAAGAACCAAAAATCCATTTCAATTACAGTTCACCTGATGTGCTTCTGTGAGCCTGTGCCTGTTACTATTCTTTTTATATTATTTGTTTGATCAAAAGAGTTGTGCCTTCACCTTGATAAATATGAGTCAATCACACCAAACATGCAGGCTACCAGATAGGTTTCTAACCCCTACCTTTTTAATGATATATATGAAACTAACCCTCTTGTAAAATGTAAATGTAAAAAATATACAATGGCCTTCTATGTTTCCCATTCCATAATTTGCTCTAAGTTAATTAAAAAACTCACCCAGGATGATACATTTGATGAAACAGAACCCCCCTGGGTCCACATTCAGCAGTTAACTAGTAAACAAAAGGGATTCTGGGAGATGTCAACTGCCATGCTCTTATGGGATCATTTCTTTTGATTAGCAGGAGACAATAAAAATGTTTTTGGTAAAATGCAAACTGGTATAAACAAACTTGCATCTCCCCCTGCTAAGGGGATTCCAGTTCATATGCCTGCTGTGAAAATTTGGTATCTTACAAGGGAGGGGGGCAACTTGAATTAACTCTTTTTCAAAATTTAGAAAAGTGACAGAAGAAAAAATGGACAAAACTATACCAACCTGAATATTCAGGTAGGGCTTGAAACCATTGGACCAGTATACTCATCTCTACTGCTGACACAAATGTTGTTAGGAGCTGTATACATCATAAAAACTATTGGGCTAGTCCATAAGTTAGTAGTATAAGATAACAGAGCACTACAGCAAAAAAATAAGATTTTCCTTTGTTTTCTATTTTAGTTTGTTCAC
>NW_017307246.1:467435-489274 GCF_000935625.1 Nanorana parkeri
TGCAGGATGATGGACTGCATAGCTAAAAAAGCTTTCCATATTCCTCTGCTCCATCTACAGGTCATAATGCAGCGTGAATGTAAAAGTTGGATGTTCGCAGGCAAACATTTTAGAAATACACCCCATAGTGTGGGGTTAATTTTGCACCAATATTATAGTAACATGGTTTTTTAAACAAGAAGCATGGAGATATACCCCAAGTGTACCCAGATAGATGCTAACCTTCTGGTCCACACAAACTTAGGTCACTAATGCAGGAGTTTTTGGAACTTCCGAAGTACAGGAGAGTAACTCCTTTTTGCTCATTAAGAACAATACCATGATTGACTGTTCCTTCTACAATATCTGGGGAAAGAAGAAAATATTTTAGTACAAAAATGTCTTTGTTCTCAATTCACACCAAACACAAGTTCAATAACATACTCTAATATAAACTCTTAGATCATACACTCTGCATTCAAAATACACAAGTTTAATTGAATTTAACACACAATGATGAGTACATTTTTAATTACACTATAATCAGCCAAAATTCAACCTAACAATTTTGGATTTCAACATGTTCAGCAGAGGACTCCACATGTGTATTGCATTAATATGTATCCATATTTGAGTTCTTTATCTGTTTGCCAAATATTCATTTGTTTTTCTTTTAGGTCCTATAAATGCAAATACTGCACCTTCAGGGTTTGTAATATCCCTTTCCTGTTATGTCTTTCCTGTGGAGTGTATTCTTCAAGGGTAAATTTCTGGCATCAAAATTATCTGTACATGTGCAGCAATATTTTACCCTATTAGCCTAAATGGCAAACTCTACAGCACTAGAGAAGGATATGCTTGGTTCTACTCGCTACCTCATTCATGCAACCTTCACTACAGTTCACCTTCTGTGTCCAGCTGAAAATGTAAAATAGTGGTCTTTATTATTGGTGGTCTGCATATTGGTGATGCACAGCTCAAAATGAACTAAAGTTGAAAAAAATTGCATGGGGAGTTTTTTCGGTAGAAGAGACTTTGTTTGTATCTTCTGCCAAAAACGAATTTTCCTTTCTCCTAGAGTTTTTGTTAGTGATGTATATTTGAAATGACACATGCATTTGTTCACTACTAGGCTCGAAGTCTCTGATAATCAGACAACTAAACAATATATTTTTTTTAAATCCCCTGTTTACAAACTCAAAAAATCATAATCATAAAGGAAAGGGTAAAGCAGAAAAATATATAAAGTAGTAGGATTATCCAAGAAACTGCTCCCCACATTCCATTGCATTTATTGTACAAAAGGACACAATATAAAAACCATGGTACAATCCCATAAAATAGTGCCTCTCCACATATTGCATACCCTAGCTATATGTAAATATCACAATATAAAAAATGGTACGGTGTTCATATCTCATAAACATAAAAAAATGGATCAGTGGCTTGTATAATTGGATAATAAATAGTAAAGAAAACACTGCAATTCTTTGCAGAATCAATTGCACCAAGTAATCTGCAGTCCTTTTCAGAATGGATAATTGTATTAGCTCATATATGATAAATGATTAGGGTGTAAACCCTTTTGATGAAAATAAATGTTCCTCTTGACTGCAGATATTTTTGATATTACTATCTTGTTGTTAATGGTTATGGCAGACATACTTCACAGGTACCTGCCAAATGGTATCCAATAGGTTTAATATTCATCGTTGTTTTCATCTACTTAGCAGGTAACTGCAAAATCTACAATGAAAAAGGTGATGTTTTCTAATTATGCACTTTGGAGCACCACTATCTTGAAACTTGACTACACAGTTTATCTATATAAATTCAGCAACAGGCCTTGCATCAAACAATACCAGTCGTGCTCTTAAAGTGACATTAAACCCTCAGATTTTTTAACATAAAACAATACTGTAATGTGTGCCTTACTGTAATCCATGGTTGTTTCCCTTCTCTTTGCTGCTCTTCCTTTTAAATCTGTATCTCTTCTCATGCTGGGCAGAACTTCTGTTTTGCACCAGACTGCCTTGTCTCTGAAATGGATACATGGTGTGTGTGTGTAAGTTTGCAACCTGAGCCAGCACTACAGGAAGAGGCACTCAGCTGCAAAGGGAAGTTCTTCCCAAGCATGAGAATACATGAGGATTTAAAAAGAAGAGCAGCAAAGAGAAGGGAAACTACCATGGATTACAGTAAGGCACACATTACAGTATTGGTTTATGTTAAAAAATCTGAGGGTTTAATGTCACTTTAATAGTCAATTCTCCCATGCAATATCATATGTGTTAAAACCGGTAAAGCATGTTATGCAGCAAGTAGTAGTCTTTCATTGGTTCTCCAGTTCCATTGCTATTGGATAAGGCAAACTTACTGAGCAGGTACCTGCTAATTAGTATTCAATCAATTGTAATATAGTATAATGGATTTAACGTCTGCAGAGACAGTGCCACAGTCTAATAAAAACCTTGCAGTGGTAATGATTAACTATAAAATAAACTGTACAATTGTCCATGAAATTTCAGCCACCAGACAGTTATGCTGTTAATGTGAAATGATGAATGTTTATAAAGCATACTATATATTGATCTATAAAATTGCATCAGATGGCACGTATAGCAGAAACTCCTGGAACACATTTTGTTACTGCTTGTCATCAAAGTGATACCCACACATGTAAGAGATAAACATCAGTTGGTAAAGGTCAGTGTGTAAAGGCCACAATCAAATGCAACCCAACAGTAATTATATATACTCATCTGTGCACCAAATTCCTAATTCTGGGTGTGGATTGGATGGAAGTGCAGCAGTAGAACACAGAAGCTAGCACCGGACTGGATTTGCGGGTCTCAACCGTCTGTGTAAGAAATAAGGCTCTGCTTGTTCTTAAGAGGTGGTGCAGGGATCCCTGCAGCAGTATTTCATGTGAATGAACCATGGTTTTTATATTTTATACCCTTCTGCACAATAAATTATATATTAGAATGTGAGAAACACTTTCTTGGATAATACTACTTTGTTTTCTTTATATAATTTTTCTGCTTGACCATTTTCTTTACTATTATGATAAAATGGAGACTGCCACATTTTTTTCTCTTGGGTTTTTCTCATAAACAGGGCATTTTTAAAATATTTTGTTACATTTATAAGAGGCCAAGTTCACCTTTAACTACTACAATTTAACTGTGTTTCACCAATAAGCTGACCTGAAATACTCAAGACCACTGTATTACCTTTCCTTTATTTTGAACTATTCTTCAAAGAATAGCAGAGAAGCAGGTGCAAAGCTTTGACTAATTCCATTATCCTCTTGGTATATTGCAGGACTTGAAGGATGTATTTGAGCTCCGTGGACATCCACCTGGCTCTAGGTTACTCGAGGATGTCTTGGGGATAATCTGTCTACACTTATGACTATGCTTATAAAAGGAACAATAACCCATATGATTATTTTATTATGACCTTATTTCAGTTTTTCAGTTGAACACAACCTGCATTTAGCAAGTATTTCTTTTAAAGGGCTACCCCCACTCTGCAAGAGTTTAGTGCTGGTTTTTATCTAGGTTCAAAAATAACAGTTATACTTACTTGATGCTCCAAGCCGGCCAGCTGTTACAGCGCTCTCTCCAGCCTCTCTCTTCCACTCCAGCGTTTTTATCTTCCTCAGCGTCCTCATGTCCTATACAGTATATAGAACATGATAATTTACAGGAACTTAGGCTGGGTTCACACCTAGGCGTACCGCGATTTGCGGTAAAAAAAAACACGCGACAAACGCGCATTTCCGAGGGCTATCCGGCTGTATCCTAATGGATACGCGAGGCAAATATGCCCCAAAGAAGCTCCTGTACTTCTTTGGGTGTAGGGCGTTTTACAGCGCGTTCCTACACGCTGTAAAATGCCCAGGTGGGAACCATGCCCATAGGCAATCCTTGGTTTTCACATGTTGAGCGTTTTATAGCGCGTAGGAACGCGCTGTAAAACGCCCAGGTGTGAACCAGGCCTTAGACTGCTGCAGAGGAGGAGGAGAGAGGAACCGGTCTAAGAATTGGCCTGCTCAGAGGATCGGGTAAATATAACTTTTGTTTTTAACTCAGACTGTAGTTCTTTAAAGAAAAAGATAAAAAGCTAACCTTCAATCACTCTCTTATGTGTCCCTGTTCCTGGAGCCTCCTGAGATATCTACATTACATATCTCAGAAGGCTGCAGGAGCGGGGAACAGAGCAGCCAGAGGGCAGACACAGAGGCAGGTCAAGGTGGGGGGGCTGACTGGCTGACAGCTCACAATGACCGAGGGGAGGAAGACAGTGATGTGGCACTCAACCAGTGTCGGCAGAGCAGTGGCTCCCAACAGAACAACACTCTAACCACCAGGTGGATATGTATGTTTTTTTCAAGAGAACCCAGCTTCACAGGTAAGGGGGGATCAAAAAAGATAGAACAGGGGATGGGGAGTTCCTCTTTAACTACAGCTTAATCTGGGTATGAATGGAAGCCAGTCTTCCTAGGTGTAGTGTACATGTGAGGTAGAGAGCTCCTATAAGGGAGAACAAAATGTGCATTTTCTGGAGAGAACTGCTATGTGTACTTGTGTGTGTATGTATGTGTGTATGTGTGTGACAAGGAGAATATATCCTACACAAGTCCACAATGAGCTGTGTTGCCTGGCATAAATCATAGAGGGGAATGCAGTGACATTTTAAAATTGTGTATTGTAAAAATAGCCATCTGGTAATGCTAGCATCACCTGTAATGCATACACTATAAGGTCAATGACAGAAGTGAAATATATCAAGAGTAATGACAGTGGAAAAACAAGCAAAATCAAGTCTTACATCAAAAATAACTGCGTTGGTTTTTTTTTGCTGAAAATCTATAACCAAGTTCTAAAAATGACTTCATATTTTTAAAAGATGTTAACATGATGACATCTTTTTGTATCTGCATTAGGAAAATTGCAGCTAAAATACAAGTTGCTTTCAGTGACAAAGAACACTTCTCCCTCTCATTAAACCTCTTGGCCGTAACACAAAAAAAGAAAGGTCATAAGGTTCTTAAGTCAGTGTTGATTAAAAAAAAACACTAGACTTGATGGAAAAAAAAATCATGTTTCGTTTCCAGAGATCTGCTACACACTCTTATAAGCATACAAAGAGTGGGCAGGGGATATACATTGTCAGACTACTTAGATATTGACAATAAAGAGAAGATGCACAATCTACACACTGCAAACACATGTATTGCAAAGAGCAACTCTGTAGTAATAGACATAAAACTGTCTGGCACAGTTATATTACATAGCTTTTCAATCTTTAAGCCACCATTGTAAAAAGTACACACACAGTAATTTGTAGTCAGCTTTTTAATTCGAAGACATTAATCAGACAACCATTTACCAAATGCGAACAGCCGTTTTCTGTATATTTGAACGTATAAAACTGCCACAAATAACCCAAGCTTGTCTTGAAATAAATTCCTGGCAGACTGCTAGTAAAGGATGTATTTTCATACTTGTGCTAACAGGTTTTACCTGCATAGAGATATATTCAACTAAAGCAGAATATTTGCAGATCAGGCTGTTTAATTGCAAAATTCAACTCATTGGGTAATGATTTAGCAGCACTTTTTAGCTGAAGGAAATGGGGATCAGTGCTAGTAAGTCTACTAGACATGTGTGATTCGTTTTGTTCCGAATCGAAATTCGGACGAATTTTCGGAAATTCGGACATTCGGATGTATCCGAATTCCGAATTACAGACATAACGAATGCAAACAAATCCGAATTTCCATTTCCGAAATTCGGAAGCGTTAGTACGAACGTTCGTTTCGTTTTCTGTTCTTATTCGTTTCTTATTCGTTTCTTATTCGTTTCGTTCGTTGGAGCAAAGTGGCATTAGAGAAGGAGAAAAATATTTTTTCCCCCTCAAATGTCACTTTTGCTGCAAACGAACGAACGAAACGAATAAGAACAGAAAACGAAAGGAACGTTCGTACTAACGCTACCAAATTTCATCCGAATACGAATTCCGAATCCGAATTGACTTTCACATCCGAATCCTGAAAAACGAAATAACACAAATCCAAATTTAAAACGAAACTAAACAAATTTTTTGGCAGTGCACATGTCTAAAGTCTACTAGTTTTTATACAAACACATGTACATTGTTCTGCTCAGAGGCATAACTAGTGACCTCAGGGCCCTGATGCAAGAATCAAAAACACTCTCCTCTTTCATGTCTCCAGCTCCCCATGATCTCCCCCTTCATGTACCCAGCTTTCCGCTCCCGGACCCCACACTCTTCTCTTCCATGTCCCCAGCTTCCCCTCATCTCCCCCTTCACGTTCCCAGCTTTCCTGCCCCCGGACACAATGTCACCATCATAGTCCCAGCTCCCTATATCTCCCCCTTCGTGTCTGCAGCAGCTGTCTAGCTGTCTATCGGCAGCATTCTGTGTGATGAGGGGACGGGGATAACACCGCTTCCCACTCATTGGCTGCTGCGCTGGCTGGATCATATTTCACGCTGTGCCCGGAACAAGGTGAGGGGAGCAGCGTGAAGCATGTAGGGCCCTGGACAGGAGGAAGAGGTCCCGAGACTGACATTAGCGGTTACTGGAATAATAAATATCCTGGTAATCAGCGGTTACCAGGGCCCCCTGTCCTAGGGCCCCCTCCAAATGGCGGAACTCCAGGGCCCGGGATCTCTGAGACCCTGTTAGTTGCGCCACTGGTTCTGCTTCCATCATCCCATCAATTTCTCTTATAACAAGGTTTTCATGTACAAAAGTCAAGCTAGGAGATGATTCACCAAGCACAGGGACACAGTCTTGTGCATCTTGTGACCAATTAAATGTAAGGCCCCATTCAAATGCAGACTTATGCTGCGTTCTGGAATTTCTAACGCAAGAATCTTTGGATTCCTGTGGCAGCAGTCCCAGGTGTGCATGTTCAGATGCAGCTGCTGTACCCATTAAAGGTAATGGTAGGGTGACAGCAGCTGCAACTGTAAGCAGCAGACCGCATGTAATTGTACATGGTACCATGACATGCAGTTCGGGATAGATGATTGTCCCTGGACACAAGACAGATGCATCGAGGGATAGACATTTTCCTCCCCTGAGATGATGTGCATGGTCACATGTCCTAGTCACATGTCTAGTCACATGTGCCAGAAATCCAGGATGTAAAATGAGAGCTAGGAGTCTGCCCTTAGTAAACATGGCCACTGTCAGAAGACTGGGAAAGAAAAGAGAAATAAGGTAATCCAAGAATGCAAAGCCGGCAATTATCTAGAATTATGTGTTTGTAGATTGTCATTACTAAACATTTGTAAAGGTGTGTTTGTGTTTATTTTAAAGATATGGGTAAAGGTCCGCTTTAACTTAAATGGGTACAGCAGCCACATCTGAATGGGCACACCTGGGATTCCTGTCACAAGAATCCATAGTTCTCATGTATGTATTTCACGTCTGTATTTACATGTATGCCTGGAGTTCACCTTTAATATTTTGCATTCTCTGTACTGTTAAAATAATGTTCAGATCTATTCTACATTTGCACATAAATGTTTGCTTGCTCTTCCATTGCCTGTATACAGTACACAGCCCTGCATTTATCAGTCCATCTTGAAAAGCATCCATACATAAACCACAGCCTTTCCATTTATTTATTAGAATAATATATAACAGTGCTGTAAACAGAGCAGTGAAATATCTTGATTATTTATATCCTTTTTAAATTATAGTGGGAATGGGGCATATGCAGGACACTAGTGTAATTGTATGCAAACAGTACAATTATTTCTGGCATTATTTCCTGCTGAGTAAGTAGATAAGCTATTTACCAATAAATTAGATTAATATCCTAAGACAGGAAGATGGAGACATTTATTTCTAAGATGTAACAGGACAAAATTAAAGAAGCCTTTGGAGACCCTACAGATAAATAAATATAATGTGAAGAGTTTGCTCATTTAAAGTGACCAATCAGAAATGCGCTTTATATTAAATATAATACAATATATTGATAAAACTTTTTCGGTTTTGAATAAAGTATCCAACAAAATATTTCAGCCTTAAAGTGTATCTGAATTTATTATGCTGTCTGTATTCAATTTGAGAGCTTCTAACTCAGAGATGGGCAAACTCCGTCCCTTTAGCTGCTGTGGAACTACTAATCCCATGAGGCATTGCAAGATTCTAACAGTCATAGGCATGCTTTCCAGACACAACTAGATAATGGGATTTGTAGTTTCACCACAGCTGGAGGGCTGGAATGATCCCACCACGAGTTAGATTAAACCTGTGAGAGTACAAATATGGGGCTGCCATTGTGTAAAGTGTGACAAATGAATTTACTATCTACTGAGTCATTGATCTAAAACACATATGTAGAACAAGAGTTCAGAGCTTTTAGATTTCATTGACTGCATGCTTGTTCCAGGTCAGTGGCGCATTAGGTAGTTAGCCCATACGTGGATGAAAGCCAGAGAGTCTGGTCAGCTCTTATTTTTCTATCCTCCTTAAAGCTGAATTCCAGGTAGGTATAAAAAGTCCATGTCTTCCAGCTTTCTAAGCATTGATATATCATTAAATGTACGTATTTAATTGCAAACAGTGTAAGTGCCTGAATTTAACTTGGTATTAGCTTCTGGCAGTCTATTGTACAGTCTGCACAGTAGAGCTCAGAGAAGGAGAAGGAGAAACAGCACAAGGAG
Source organism: Nanorana parkeri (assembly GCF_000935625.1). Taxonomy (NCBI): domain Eukaryota; kingdom Metazoa; phylum Chordata; class Amphibia; order Anura; family Dicroglossidae; genus Nanorana; species Nanorana parkeri. The sequence continues at coordinate 476,135 of NW_017307246.1, forward strand.
CCAATGGGGCTTGTTACAATGCAAGGAGCCATGCTGACAGAAGGAGATAACAGAATGACAGAGATAATAGCTAATTAGTATCTTGCTTCTCCTTCCACTGCCAAGTTACAGGGTGGAGGTGGGGACTGTAGGTGAAAGTGAAACTGGAGCAGAGAAAGATCATGTCCAATCCCCGGCTAGTCATGGCTGGGCAGTGTAAATATCAGGACTAAATGGAGAGAAATAAAAACCATTTGGTAGGTAAAATAGCTCTCGTACATGTATTTAATCTGCATACCTACCCGATTGCCTGAATTTCAGTTTATAAATAAACTAGAACAAAACAGGGAATGTAATGCTTTCAAACTGCTGCCAAACAATGTGTGAATTGTGTTCTTTTCTCAAATTTTATACTATACCCATATTGTCCATGACTTTTGATCAATGTTATATAACTTTTCAAAAACAGTCATTTATGCCAGCAATCTTCCACTGTAATCCTCAAGTACCCCCAAACAGGTCCAGTTTTCAGGACTGCCATTATTTTGTACAGGTGATATATTTTGTATCACTGGATTCATCCCCTAGTACCCCCGAGTATTCCCTAACAGGTCCAGTTTTCAGGCCTGCCTTTATTTTGTTTAGGTGATATCTTTTCTATCACTGGATTCAGCCCCTAGCATCCCCAAGTACCCCTTAACAGGTCCAGTTTTCAAGGCTGCCTTTATTTTGTGCTGGTGATATACAGTATTTTGTATCACTGGATTGAGCTGTTTGGGGTATTTGAAGACTGATTTCTCATACATTTCTTTGTCTCTTTTATTTGAGAAGTATAAACTTCATAAAGATGAAGCCATCAAAGTGTTAATCTTAGTGTCTGTACACCATCAATTCAGATGATTAAAAGTCAAATGACCCATACATGTCTGTGTATAATCATGTGCAGGAGAGTTTCATTCTCGGCCATTGGCTTGCTCACTTAACCAATAAATATTGCATCCATGTGCATTTGACTTTGTTGTTACTTGCCAGCGTAACAAACTGTCTGACAGAATGAAGACATATGCTGTCTGTTTCAATTTTCCATGATGAGATTTGTTCAGCAAAAATTAACATGTTCTGCCTATTTTGACCATAACTCAACTTTTCGGGATTCTCCTAAATAGAACTCAAAGAGAAATTTTCAAAGCATGGAAATCATTTCTACTCTCGTCATGTGGTGCTGTAGTTAGTAGTTATGCTCCATTGCTCTCCATTCACATTGAACCAATGCTAAAATACAGCCATCACTGTCATTATATAAAATACACTCTCAATCAGTTAAAAGCTGAACTTCGGGTTAGGCAAATGTTGTCTACAATACAAGAAGCATGTGTATTCTTATTTGAATATCGTTGTGCTTTGTGCATTTCTTCCAGATCTGTGCAGTAATCCAGCAAGAAATGTTTCCTCTGTGTAGGAGCTTCCTGTAATAAAGACCAGTGACCTCTGCTCTCTCTCCTTGTGCAGGGTGACTGGTCATGGTACATGTACATTTGTTCTGTGCGAATTAACCAGCATTCTCTCATTAGTTTTAGGGCTTATTCTGCACAATGTATAATGCTGTGGTTGTCGTGCAATTAGGGCAAAAGTTAATTTTCTTGAGGTATTTCTCTTTTGATTAAATGTTTTTAGGGTATTCCCGCTTAAGCTAGCCATACACTAGTTGAATTTTGGTTGATATCGGACATTCGAAACTCGACCAGCCTGCAGGCTCCCACCAGGACACCCTGTTTCAAAAAAGGCAATTTTTTTTATCTTTTGTTGAAAGGGCCAGTCCTAACAGTGGCCAAATAGTTCAGGTATCCTGACAAAGGCACACACATGGAGCTGAAAGAGAAAAAACAACCAGTGTATGGCCAGCTTTAGTAATGAACGGTCTTAGAATATGTTGCATCCAGGTCTGCTTATATTCTAAAGAGAAATCCATACAATAACATGTGTATTTGTTAACACATTCTAATTAGATTTGATTTGACAACATTGTCTAATCGAACAAACAGGATTCACCAAATGAATGTTACAATTGCCTTGAGAAAGATGACTTTTTAAAGCCTCCCTACCAATGCACACACATACAAATACAAATTGGAACAGATGTATCGGGTGCACCTACTTATAAAAGAGACAATTGAGCCACATTTGCTAGGTATCGCCGTGCATGCCAGAGTGACAGCAATAATTCTAGGGCCATTATTTATGGTTAACTCTAAATTGATGACTTGTACAGGATTTTAAAGTGTCGCTTATAGACAATTTGAGGTTCCATGAGTGCACATAATTTTGAGGCTTGACATGTTTGTAGGGCTATTCACAATAGGGTTGAAATTGGGAGAAGACAGGAGAAAAAAAAAATCTCCAATTCAGCTCACTTTCCAGTTCAGCTATTTTGGCCTAGATTGGTAAATTTTGTGAATCACCATGTTAGTATTTATTTACTTGAGCAACCTGATCTTTTAGATCTTACAAAAACTGGGTGTTATATTGAATTTGTGTGCACTAAAATTAATTTAAATGAACTTTTACTAAACATTTGTTGCACTAATATTACTGCAAGCGCTAAATAAATTGTATTGGTCAGACAATCTCTGCTGAAGGATACTGTGACAAGCAGCCCCCTGGGGTCTAGTGCAGAGTCATGGATCAGGTTTACCTCCAGCCTAGACTGTGCCAGTTTATAAGATAGCCTTGTGGTAGCGGTAGGTCTGTCTAGATGTATTCAGTTAGTTATGCATTGGCCACACCCTTTCCCCCACCTTGGCCATAAGTTTCCTTTGGAAAGAGCAGTGTACTGTATGTGGTGTGTTAAAAAGAGAGAACGCTGTTTTTCCAAACCTAGCTGATTTGTGTGCTGGGTACAATATGGGTGTATTAGTTCCCGTTCACACTAGCCCGTCTGCTAAAATGTTGCATTTAAAAATGACAGGATTTCCCAATTAATATTGTCCCAAGGAGTGTAATATGTTTAACAATGTGTTGTTCAGAGGATGAAATAATGAGTCTGAGATTGTTATAAAATTATATTTTCTAGGAAGAAATGTTACAGAAGACAATCACAATAGGATTTTTAAAACGGTAGTTGTACTAATGCAACTCACTCAGGCTACATAATCCAATTTTATAAATTAATTGGCATATTAAACTTTATGATGATGCTAAATAACAAACATGTTTGGTGCTTATATTTCATCCCATGACAATTGCCATATGGATGAAGTGAAATCTGACCTGGGTGTAATTGAGGCAACAATTTTATGCATTGCTCTGTTAGAATGATGCTAAGCAGTGTGTTCAGACATCCTGGCTAAGAAATGACAGCCTGGGTCTCATCACCTTTGATCATGAGTGTCTGCACTTGTCAACTGTTAGCATGGTGTCCTGCTAGTAATATTAGATGTTATGTTAATGCAGGTTTATAGCAGGCTATGTAAGGTTATGCATGATAGTAAATCCCAACAGGGATTTTTTCACTCTTTAAAAAAACCATATACCAATTTAACTTGATTCCAACTTAAATTAGTCAGGAGTGCATTCATTTATTCAGTGCTATATTAGGACCATGGTAGAACCTTTCTCCTTAAAGACACAGCACCACACTGGAAGGTGATTATAAACATACTAAAACAGATTGTTCTGTGAGGGGTGCCTAAGGTGCCAGATATAGGCTTGTAAAATGTAAATCAGGTCCTGGTTTTTATATTAGTATTTTTTCTAAACAACCCTTTTACGTGTACCTTTCTCAGCTGACTTTAGCTCTTAGACAATTAATACCTCCAAAATTCTTATTTTCAATATTTTATACCCATAGAAATCATCAGAATGTTGAAAACGTGCATGTACGTGGCTTTTTAAAGCTGTAGGGCAATGGGAAACTGATATAAAGACTACCATAAGCGACAATCAGACATTATTTGCACTGATCCGCTCAGAAAAAAACATCCTTTTGCAGCTCGCATTACATATGACCACTTGCTAAAATGTAATTTGAATAAAATACTGTTTAATACTACAAGAATCACACTTCATGGGCTCCTGAACGCAAGTTTTTAAAAGCACTGTCTTTCATGTTGATAACTTATTTAATTATATAATGAATCCAGCACATCTACAGCTACATATCTCAGAGCAGTGTACATCTCTGGAACGCTATAAACATAAAACATTATAATTAGAGAAATGTTTGTCTAAAGGGTGCTGTACATGGAAAATAAATACAGAACCTGTTCCATATTTTCTGGGCTAACGCCAGGTTCAAGCTTGGAGAGAAGATCGTCGTACCCCAGACTAGAGTGTGCATGTATTCGTGATAAGAAACTCAGCCTACATTTTTTTTTTTTTTTTACCATAAATACTGTAATAGTGTAATATTCAAACTTACATATAGTAAAAGGGTATTTTTTTCATATCTGCAAAATTTCTCATGTCACCCACACCCTACTTTTTAATTTATGTCCCTCTATGTTGAATACAGCAGAAGAGCAACAGCACTCTCATATGGCTTTTAGTGCCTGTGGATGGAAAACAAAAGTCCACAAACTCCTGAATTTAATTCAAACATCTGAATCCCAGAGAAATATAGGATATGGCCAGTGATTCAGCAAGCTGCAGTTAATTTAAAAAAATAACCTTCATACCTGTCTGGCGGCTGGTGAGTTCATGCTAATGCCATTACATATATCATTATATTATAATAAATGTGCTGTATAACCAGGTTGTATTTAATTTTACGTTTTTGAATGCCATAAGAGTACCAACTACAACTATGGAGGCTTCAGGCAATTATTTTTTGGATATATATACAAAATAACCTGCTCAAGAGTAGAAAAGAGTTCTGGGTAATGGTATTATTTTTACATGGCAGATAAAAGGATCTGCTACTTACAGCTTTGTGTCAGATACCACAGCATACCTTCAGAGGTCTAGTGGAGCTCATGCCTCGAACGCTTAGGGCTGTTTTGGTGGCAAAACTGGGAACTACTCAGTATTAGGCGGGTGCTCATAATGCTATGGCTGATTAGCTTATGTAAGCTTATACCTGACCCACTGATTTTGAAAAGCATCATAGAACCAGTAATGGAATTTAAAAGCAACAACCCCTAAGAGTAAATAAATATAGTTATTACCAGTAGTTTTTCCATTTAAAGCAACTTGTATTTTAGCTGTTATTACAATATATCAAATAATAGTTTACATGAAAACGTTCAGCACTTATATGAGATGGATGGCTGAAATAATGGCTCACATAAAAATTCTATAAAGTTGAAAACATAAGCATAATATCAATAATAATTATATTAAAAAACAATAAATGGTATTTATTCAAACAGTGCACACAGAAGGTGGCATGCCAGCTCAAATGATATATACATACACAGTCCTCACCTACAGTTGCAGACAAGTTAGAAAAGGCAGAGTCATTGCTATGGACAGAGGAAGAATTATGGTAAGGGAGCACAATGTAATTGTGGACGATGACAGCTGGAATGGATAAAAGACAAACAAAATCACACATGATAAACAAATACAACATATACTTTATTTCTCTCAACAAAACAGAAATATGAATAATGTATGACACTGAGCTAAGGCATAGATATTAAATTAAAAAAAGTTAAATTTTAGCTTCAATTGACTTTTGAAACCTGTCATCCCTAGAGTAGCTGGAGAATAAAAGGTTTTAACATTTGTAGCCTTGTGCTCAGTTGGATGTTTAACTGATTTGAAGTTTGGAGTTTTTATTTTCTTCCAGTGTGATCTGCTTTGTCCCCATTTCTGGGGACAAATTGCTGATACCACATTCCATTTTCTAATGCTGCAGAGGATTTCATGGTGTTTGAGCTTCATTAGATAAATAAATAGACTAGTCTGTTGACTTCCATGAACAGATTAATCAGAAGCCTACCCTAAGAGGTCTTCACATAGGATAATGTGCTATAATAGATTATATTATCCCACATTGCCTTCTATAGACACTCTTTAAGCGAAATAGGGAAGAATGAAAGTTTGATGACCCCAATTACTTACCATGAGTGTAGCTAACCCTACTGCCGGAAGGCCAATATAGGAACTTATCAAACTTGGAAATGCTCTAATTTCAGGAGCCATATTTGTTGAGAGATATAAAACTTAAAAGCAATGATCTCACAAGACACAATGTAAAATGATGGTATGACCATGGATATGAAAGCAAAAATGACAAAACTGACAAGGTGCATTGTTCATAGGGGATGAAGTGAGAACAAAAAAAGCACACAGAAATGCAGACATAAAATAACTAACTGTATTATTAAAATCCATAGATCTTCACTTACCCGCTTTTAAAGATTTGGTATGATCAAAGTAAAGCAATGTTTCAATAATGCTACATATACACACCTTCAAATTAGTGCGTTGTGGGTACTGTACATTAACGTAAAAACCCTGCTTACCTCTTCACCGCCTTAGTTTGCAGTTTCCACTAAAAAGCACTTCTGATTTCTCCTCACTTCCTATCCTGTACACATGTATCTCTAGGACAGGAATCAATGGTGTATTTTCCCAATGAGGACACCGGCATCTACATTATATGGCTAAACATTTATGCTCATCTGACCATCACACATATAGGAGTTGGTTGGATGTTCTATTCCAAAACCATGGCCATTAAAGGAGAACTATGAGGTGAGTTATTTTCCCTCACCTCATAGTTCTAGCCGACCTGTGACAATGAGACTGTCACAGGTCGGCTCAGTAGATCGGGAGGTGAGCGAACACATACCGGCATTCGCTCACCTGTCGATCCTGTCACGGCTCTCTGCCGTGACCCGAAGTGCAGAAGGAGTTCGACTCAGCTGATCCAATATCTGGATCGGCTAAGCCGAACCTCCGGCAGGCTACTCGCTGCTGTTCGGTCTATTCTTATAGATGCCGAACAGCAGTGAGTGAATAGCCGAATGCCGATGAGCGGCATTCGGCTCGGTTGTTCTGCTAGGTCCCTCTGTAGTACAGAGCAGAACAGAAAAATAGTTTAAAAAGTAGAAAAAAATAAATAGAAAACGATTGTGCGGAGCTAGCAGTAACAGCTAGCTCTGCCCAACTGTTTTCTATTGGCCGGCGGTTCTGCTGCCGTCAAAAAAAAAAAATCTCCCGGCCGCCCAGGAGAGAAACACTGCTTTTTCTTTTTTTTTTCTTTAAAAAAAGAAAAAGCAGTGTTTCTCTCCTGGGCGTCAGGGAGCGGGAGAGTTTGCTGTCTGAGATCAGTGTCCCTGGTTAGCTGGTAACCAGGGACGCTGATCTCTCTGCAAGTGAAGGTCCTGGGGCCGAAGCTAGCCTGAAGGATCGGACGAAGCTGCGGCTAGTCTTGTATGGGGGAAGGTGGGTGGGAGAGTTCTGAAGTGAACAAAAGCCAGTTGACCCAGGCTTTAAGTGAGGGGAAATCTCAGGAACACGGGGAACAATTAAAATTATACTGACTAGAGCTTAGCTTTAGGGCTTGCTCACACCAACAGCTGCGCTCAATTGCATGTATTCGATCAAGATTTTTGATAGACACGTGAAGGTGCCCATACACTGTACGATTATGGTACGAGAATAGCGGGAAATCCCGCGATCGTACAATAATCTCAAAGTATATGGAAGGCGTTGAACAAGGAGACTTGAAAACCCGCCGAGAATCGTACGATTCTCGGCAGGTTAGTGGCCTGCTTGTTCAACAACTGCCGAACGGGCCGGTGTGCGCACGCTTGCAGTCATCGGAAGCCCGCTCCTCATTGCGGTCATCGGAAATTGTCTTGCGATGGTCGTAAGGTGTATGGGCACCTTTACATTTTATTAAGTTCTATAGGCACAATGCATGTGGTTCTACTGCATCTCAGTCCGGTCCGCTTAAAAAAAATACTGCATGCAATACTTTTTTTAAGTCTTGCAGTGGTGTGAACTGTGCCCACCCGTGACAAGACAAATTGTCTTGTCTTGCGTTCAGGCTGTGCTGGGAAAAAACTGACAGCACTGCATGAACGCATATGGTGTGAACGTGCACTAAAACTGAATGCATGGCAGGTATAGTATTCATGTTTTTTAGCAATGCATAGAAGAGCTTTCACAAAACAGCAAGTTAGTTCTGCCATAATCAGCTCACTGTGCAGTCTGTTTCAAAATGTAATGGTAATTTCTAAGTATGTACCCTAGATGCTACTGCCTGTGATTTTAAAAGCAGTTTAGTTAACAGTTCTAGTTTATAGCTATGTAGAGCAGAGACATTGTGTACCATGAAAACAGCTTGAATACCACATACAGCTTCTTAAGATCAGCTGTGATCTCTTTTTCTCAAGATAATGTCAGGGCATCTGTGTAGTGTTAAATTAAACATCAGCACCAAAACGACCAATGTAATGTTGGTTATGCAATCATCTCTTGTAAAAACAGTGTTAGCTTGTGTTTTACTGGCAAGGCACACCAGTAAGTACATCTGATAACTGTCAAAGAAAACTCAGGGATTCCAGAGAAGGCAAAAACAAAGCAGATCAAACGTTTATTAATATGCATGGCTGCAGGGTAGAGGAATAAAAATGGATGAACACAAGGAAATGGGTTTTGGAATTTAAATAAAATGTCCTCGTATTTTGTAACGTTTACATAAGAGATAAAAGTTTAAGGCTTGTAAGTATGCAATTAATATGTTTTAGAGAAAGACATTTAAGAATAACCACATTTTGGGGTATTACATGTTTAATTTTAAAAAAAAAGCAATATCCATAGTATGTTTTCTATTTGTCTATAAGAAAGATATATATAAAAAAGTAAAACATAAAATTTGGATGAAAAATGGAGTGGTTGATTTATACATATGCTTCGTTAAAACATTTCTATGTACAGTTTAAACTGTCATACCATGGAATATGTAATGCAAATATCTTAAGTTTTCAAAAATGTCCAACTGTGCTTCAACAAGATGTCCCTCTGCAAACAAGTCTGTTTAGGAGATCTAAACCACTTTGTGCTACCACTTTTTTTTTTTTTTAGCATTGGATTTAATATGATAAACAAAGCTTGACTGTTAATGGTAGTAAGTTTAAAAATGGTGATGTCCTCACAATTAGGCAGAGGTAGAGAATACAGCAGGCTGGGAAAACACTACACAATTTGCACCAGCCATTCGACAGATTCAGTTTTCTCTCACAACAATCAGGTCACATATTAATAATCTTGTAACAGATATCGGACATGGTGTCAGTCAGGAAGATTTTATAGAATAATTGAAAACCTCTATAAGGCTGTTTTTGATAATTCATTTTTTACTACAAATGAGCTAAATGTGATGTCATAAGAGAGAGGATCAACATAGCAACAGCATGCTACCACCTACCCTGCGTACTCAATTTAAAATGAAAGTTCTACTGAAAACTACATAGTAGGGAATAAATACATTCATTTTGTGGACAACATTTTAATCTGTTTTGCACATCCATTCTAAAAAACTAAAGTGATCTAGGTTTAGCTTAACTATTAAACCAGATCTTTTCCTGAGAACTTGGTACAAGTCAGTTTTATAGTTTACTTAGGAAGCCACGTGCTTTTAATGCAATTTAATACAGCAAATTATTCTATGTAAGTGTATGTGAAGAACATAAAATATGACACTCTAGGATGTAAGATGCATATGTACAAAACAGCTGTACATACTTCTGTCGCTGTCATTACCCATAGGACCCATCCTGCCTTCAGTGACTCGGGGAAGCTCACGAATTCCATTAACTAGGTCCAAAGGCCAGTAGTGTGATGCCGATTTTAAGACCTGGAAGCCTGGAAAAAGTAATAAGTAAACGTAAAAGTTTGCAATCTGTTCTATATTATATTAAGATTAACGGGTAGAACAGAAAAGTAATTATGAGGAGCAAAATGCAGCAATCCACTGTAGCCAATTCGAGTTATCCAGATAAAGATGAGGTCTGATTGGTCTCACGACATGAGGGTTTGTGACTTTATGCAACACATATTCATGAGAATATAAAAACATGATTAACAAGATGGACCATATCAAGTAGCTTCAATAAGGGCCTGATGCACCAAAGTGTGAAGTGCAGTGAGGTAAAGTGATTATACGTCTCATTTACTGAGGTATAAAATAAAGTGAGTTGAATCTGTGTCCACCCACAAGCATCCATTCAAGTTCAGAGAATCTTAAAGAAACAGATATTGATATAGTGCCAACAGCATAGCGCTTACAATATAACGAGATACAGAACAGTTACAATGCAAATCAAGACAAGCATATTAGGAGGGCCCTGCTTGTAAGAGTTTACAATCTGAAGGGGAAGGGCAAGTGATATAAAAAAGGGAATTAGTTGGTAGGCGGAGGTGCTGCGGGACGAAGTATAGAGTTAAAGGTAGAAAAGAGTTGATGAGGACTGGATAAGAGGGTGTTAATGACATTGACAAATTAGGTCTGTTTGGTGGCCCAGAGGGTGAAATTATATATTAAGAGGGCAGATTTTACATGGCAAAATCTAGCAGGCATTTAATTTTATGCCACACTCGCTTATCAGCACCACTATGGGGTCTATTCACTAAGCTGCCGTAGGCAGCCGAGTGACTAACCGTCCCGAAGCGAAATGAGCCGAACGCTGTTCGGCTATTCACTTCAGGCTGGTACGACTGAAATCAGCCGTACATTGCCTGGCTGCGGCTGGCTTCGGGTCGGCCGAACATGCTGAGAGAAGGAGTTCGACTCAGCTGATCCAACATCTGGATCGGCTAAGCCGAACCTCCGGCAGGCTACTCGCTGCTGTTTCTCATAGATGCCGAACAGCAGTGAGTGAATAGCTCTGAGCAGTGAGTGAATAGCAGCTCAGGTGTTCTGCTCGGTACCTCTGTGGTACCAAACAGAATAGAAAAACAGTTACAAAAGTAGTTTAAAAATAAAATAGAAAACGATTGGGCGGAGCTAGCAGTGACAGCTAGCTCCGCCCAACTGTTTTCTATTGGCCGGGTGGTTCTGCTGTCGTAAGAATAAAAAAAAATCCCCATAGGAATGCATAGCTAGATTCCTATTGGCTATTTCACTTTGCAATAGCCAATAGCAAACTAGCTATTGCACCCGCCCTCTGCTGCTGTCAATTACCACAGGGGGCGACCTGATGGAGAACTGCAGGTCCTCCTCTTCTGATTGACAGCAGCAGTGGGCGGTGCAATAGCTAGTTTGCTATTGGCTATTGCAAATTGAAATAGCCAATAGGAATCTAGCTATGCATTCCTATGGTGATTTTGGGGCAATTAATTAAAAAAGAACTGATAAGAGACACACAGATGAAAGAGGAAACTTTCTCAGTAGGACTGACCACAGTCATAAAGATAACCTTAGCTCCCTAATCAAAGAAGACAACAGGATGGTAGATCTATTTCAATAATAGAGATATAGGTTTAACAGTTTTAGGTTAAATCAAAGTACCATTGACGATAATACAGAGCATTGCAGGATGGTAATTGCATACAGACAGACAGCAAGGCAGCCAAGTGTGCTGCTATGGCTATTGTTGCGTCAGCGTAGCCAGGTACATGTACACCTTAGGCTGTTGTGGAATCCTGATTCAGTAAAAACTGTTTGAGGCAATAATGAAATCAAGAAGATCTTAGAAAGTATAAGCAAGTATAAGCATGTTTATCTGCTAAGTGCTGAGTATCTGCAGCACTTATGAATGTCAGCACAGCATAATGAAACCCTCAGCTCTTGTAGCTCAACACTCCTTAACCAGGGGGAAAAAAATGTAACCACCTGGCAAAACCGTGAGCTTATTTGCTTTGCTCCTGCATTGGCAATGCTGTCAGCATGATGAGGTGGTTGCTTCTAATTAGTATATTATCTATTCTCCTTCTCCTTGCTAAGGGAGGAAGGTAATATGTGAAGTGCTCATATTAAGGGAATATGCTGTCTCCTTTAAGAAGCATATCTCTGCATTAAACAGCATAGTGCTTTACTTTCAACACCTATGTATTATTGTTAGAAGCTAAGGCAGACAAAGCAGTTATGCTTCTTTCTAGCTGAGAAATGTTAATTATCTTCTATACGCCTAAAGCTGATTTGCAAGCAGATATTAAAACAAAACACTATTTAAAACAGTTTTTTGTTTTTTTAAATAACTAAAGGCTGTTTATGCGTTACAGGTAAATGCTCAGATCTGTCCTTAAGGGGGGTGGGGGGGGGGGGAAAAGTTTTATTTTCTTTTAAAGCCCTGTAATCTACTGTACAACAGAGGAACAGGAATGTTGAGCAGCAGGGTTGTGGGGAACAGCACCGGAGATCAGGTGAGTATAGCAGCCTGAGCCGATGTTTAATTTATAACCACTACCAGAAGATTCACTCTTTTATTTTGGCCCATGTTGGAATTGGGCTTTAAACATTTTAATTGGAATTTTTCCAAACTGGAGAAGACAAAATCTGGAGCAGTTGCCCAGGGCAACCAATCCATTTGTTCAATTAAGATTTGAAAATGAAAGAGAGAAGCTGATTGGTTCTCATGCACAGCTGCTCCAGATTTTGTCTGCTCCAGTTTTGATAAATTCCCCTTTTAATGTTTTTGCTGATTTGCAAGGGTTCTTGCAGCATCTCTGTGCTCTGGCTTTAACAAATAGGCTGAGCAAGCTTCTGGAATGCCCTTTGCCTGTAGGATGTAGTCTGAATGTGGAATCCTGAGCTGGAGCTCAGGTCTTGAGGTCTAAGCCCTCTGGGACTGAGAGCAAAAATGGAGCATACACAGAACTTCCACAGTCAGACTAGACTTCCTATTTGTTCAGCAGTACAATGGCTGGGGGGCAAGGTTATTTTAATTGGGGTTCCTAAATAAGATAACTCAACAGTGGAGGCCCAACAGTGGAGGCCCAACAGTGGAGGCACTGTTAAGAGGTTACATTTTCCCCACTAATGGAGGCTTCTAGTTTACACAGGTGTAAAGAGACTTAGGGGTCTATTCACGAAGCAGCCGAAGGATCTAGCCGTAGCTTCAGCTGATCCTTCGGCTAGCTTCGGCCCCAGGCTATTCACTATAGCCCGTACAGCCCCCGAAGTCGGCCGAGCGGCTCAGTCAATCACGGCTGTCGATCAGTCGATCACAGCTGGCTCCGCCCAGCTGTCAGAAGCTGGCCGAGCGG
>NW_017307246.1:489330-507660 GCF_000935625.1 Nanorana parkeri
ATATATATATGTGTGACCTTGAGAGGTCTGGGGAAGGGATGCTGTGGATTGTCTGATCCTCCTAGGTCTGAGGAAAGTGACCATGTGCTTGGACTGAGGCCTTGGACTTAAGCCTAGTGATTGAAGCCTGGGGATGGAGAAAACATGGAGGAACTTCAGCATGAAAAGGCAGCATGAGAAGCCTTCTCCTTTACGGAAGTTTGGTGATTTTCCCCCATTGAAATGGTAACTGCATCATCTTTTATCTTACAGCCAAGAGCTAACATCACGGACTGCCAGGTTCTCCATTTTTGGAGTCTGCAAAATCATGGATATCCTGTGCCCTAACCCTTTCTCCCAAAGTTGTTCAATAAAGTTTCTGCAAGTAAAAGATCATCGGCGTGGGCCTCAGATTTATCGATCGCCACTGCGGGAGCAGTAAGTGCTTTGGGGCCGCAATGGAACTGTGTACCCTAGGCAGGCCAGGAGGGCCTGATTCTAGCAGTGGCTCCTTAAGGGATGAGCGCTACATACGCTTTCAGAATTTCAATATCAAGTTTTACAAAAATAAACAAACACTATATTTTCATATAACTGCAGTCGGATATACTGACTGTGCTGTTTGGCAAGATTGTGTAATCATAAAACTAAAAAAGGTTCTATGTGTACATTTAACTGTTTGCCTGGAGTTCAGCTTTAGGTTCATCTAGGAAATTAACTACAGTGAGATAAATAATTAAACCCCATGATAATGTGTCATAAAATAACATTTTCTTTTAAAAATTCAGAACTCATATGAAACTGTGTACTCACATGTGGAGATTTTACACAGACATACTAACCAATACTGTAAATAAACAGTCCTTTTATAGGATCTTCTAATAGAGTTCCAGTGTGTAACAGCTCAACACGACTCGGCTGCATGGTAATGGAAGCTGCAATATTTAATGAGCTGTTCATATAGGAACTCTGTAGCATGGTATAGTACATATAAATAGTTAACAGACAAAGCAACGGTGTTGACCATGTCACAACTGACTAATGCTCCCCTTCCCTAAAGTCACACTAAACTCAAGAGTTAAATCTTAAAAATGCATTCAAGTATCTTAACTATTAACAAAAAATGTATCTTATTTGTGTATCACTCACCTGTAGATCCTCAAATCATCTCTGAATTCATACTGACATGGTCCTTCCTTCTGGAGGGTGGCTACTTTGTCCCCCATGGTCCCTGTGTGTGTTGTAAATTAGCCACCGCTCCAAGCTCACTCAATACAATCTCAAAACAAAGTAAAAAACTAAACATGAGATTGTAGTCCATAACGGGAGTGAGCTTGGAGCAGCGGCTACTTTACAACACACACAGGGAGCATGGGGAACAAAAGTAGCCACCCTCCAGAAGAAAGAACAGTGTCAGCATGAATTCAGAGATGATTTGAGGATCTACAGCCGAGTGATACACAAATAAGATACATTTATGAGAAGAAGAAGAAGAAGATTCTAGTCATGAGTGAAAACACTAGTGTAACAGCTTATGTTATCCAAGGAACTATACAACTGTGCTAAAAATGTAGGCGTAGTTTCCATTGGTGATTGTGTCATCCTCACCACATTGGTGCATTTATATGCAATTTATGAGAAGCAGATAGATACAGGGGCGGAACTACTGGTGGTGCAGCCGCCACCCAGGGCACTAGGCTGGGAGGCACTGACAGAGGTGGAGGTGAAGGAGGCCGGGGCAAAGCAGCGCCAGTCCGGCAGCCCAAGTAGTGCCAGTCTGGCGGGGGAGGCCAGGCCCAGCAGCGCCGTTCTGACGGTGGAGGAGGCTGGACCCCAGTAGTGCCAGTCTGGTGGTGCAGGAAGCCCAGCAGCAGGTAAGAGGAGCTGTGTGTGGGAAAAATACCTCGACCAGCCCACCTGAGACCCTGCAGAGCCCACCATAGAGAGTCTCCGTTGGCTGTGCAGGATCTATGGTGGGCTGGTCGGGGTCTTGGGGGGGGCTCTGCAGGATCTCCGGTGGGCTCTGCAGGGTCTCAGGTGGGTCCTGAGTCCAGTGCGTTACTAAGTCCAGAGTCCAGTGCTTTGCTAAGTCCAGAGTCTAGTGCACTCCTAAGTCCTGAGTTCAGTGCGTTACTAAGTCCTCAGTCCAGTGCTCCTAAGTCCTGAGTTGCTAGGTCCAGAGTCCAATCCATATACTGTCCTGCATTGCTGTAAAATCTATTGCTAGGATTTGTAGTCCCCCTACAGTCGGTGCCATTCTGCATTAGAGTGTAAGCTCCTCTGTACAAAAACTAATGTGGCTGGCTCAGTGTGCTCTGCACAGCACTGTAGTATATGTCAGAGCAATATAAATGTATAAAAATAGTGTGAGACTGTGGGGGGCACAATAGATTGTAAGCTCCTTTGGTTCAGAGAACGCCAGAGGGGTTTGGGGGCCAGTGAGATCTGCTCCCTTGGGAGGGGGGGCCCAGGATAAAATCTTGCACCAGGGCTCTTTATTCCTTAGGTCCGCCACTAGATAGATAGATAGATAGATAGATAGATAGATAGATAGATAGATAGATAGATAGATAGATAGATAGATAGATAGATAGATAGATAGATGGAAAGATCAACAGACGGATCTTGCATCACAACCAAATAGTTCATAAATTCTAATCTGTCCATCCACCGTCAATATTACTGACAATTTTGCCACTCATGTTTATCCCCAGCTTGCAGTAACCCTGTCCTGACCCACCCTAGAAAAAAAGCATATTTTTTGCATTTTCACCATTAGAGCCAGCTGCTTTTACATGTGCTGATACCCTGTTCTTTGAAATTCATATATCATGTAATCATAAGGTTTCATGTTACTGTAGCCATGAATAAAACAAAGTGAGGACTGCATAGCAGGGCTTTAGTTAAATGTTTAGTTTTCTTAAAGTACAATTCATGATAGAGGCAAAATCATTCATAACACAATAAACTCTTGTACTGGGGAAAATAAACACTTGGACAAGGTTTTGTTATGTTACCATCATTTCCATACAATGTTTTTTATTTTCTTTCATGCAAAAAGATAAACATTTTAAAGAGAAGTCATCATGTATGATTGTATAAATAAAAGGTATATGCTATACTATAAAAAGGAGATAATTGCTGGTTCAGTCACAGTAATAGTCAAGAAAGTGATTGACATAATAAAAATAAAAGCTGAACGAGCAGACTCCTCAGCAGGCTGAGCCTCTCTGCGATGCAGCAAGGGTCCACTTCAGGGTTGATAGACCACCAGCATCATTCAACCCACTTCTTGTAACTAAAGAGCCTCATAGGCCCCCCTCCTCGGCTGTGTTACCATAGCCCCCTGCACTAACAGTACAATGAACATTATTAATATTACCACGTCAGCAACGTTCTCTGCTTTCATGAGGACCACTTAGTACAGAAGAAGACATTAAGAGGATCCCGCATGTCACATGACTGGTCAGAAGACATTTTAAAATAATGATGTTCAATAAAAATCAACAAATTATTGCCGGGTGGAGGGTGGTGGGTGAACCCGACCAGCGGAGGGGGAGGGCAAAGTTATTAAAACTGGCCATACACATAGGTTTTTTCATTCAACCTGCTTGCTGAACAAAAAAATATAACAAATTCCTCCATCCACATTAACAGCTTGGATGGACGAATCTATTGCTGGACTATTGTATTGTGACAATGGCAGGCTTGCTCGGCCAAACATTTTGCATCCGGCTCTTATAATTTTCTGATCAAGGATGCCAGACATAAGGGTGCCAATAGGGCCACCCACTGAACAAATTTCATCAAGAACCAGTCAAAATTCCTACAGCTTTAATATTAACTTTGGATTAATTTTTCCAGTTCACTTATAGTACCACTGTGTGAATCTAGTATTCTAGCAGAGTGAATAATAGAGTCCACATCGTCAAATCACTCCAATCCATTGTTTTCTCAACTTAACCAACTAGCCTCTAGGCTTTGGATATACAGTGCAGGTTTTCCACAGACAATAGGATGCATGCTTACCTGGGTGACCCTGAGATTTGGCGTCATTTCCATGAGCCTGCATAGAGAAAAGAGATCTGGATTAGAAATAACAGAATGTGGACCTCAGAAGGATTTAGAATGTTATTAATGCATACGGTTATATGTGAAAGACAAGACCAAATGACGCAATTTACTGTCTTTAAATGTATTAAGAAATATATACTTTTGGCTAAACCTATTGGTATCCCTTTACTTTTTATCAGACCTAGGGAATCTTAACGTGAACCTGTTATCAAGAAATTGAGAAATTGGCAATGAATTGCATAGTCTTAAGAAGCAGTAAATGATTTTTAAAACAAGCCTTACTGACTTCTGTAGTTGCAGGCACTGTGGAGCAAATCATACAGTTTTCAGCCAAAGTAATTTAAGTCCCCAATTCAGCTCACACTGGCATCAGAGATTAGAAGCTGCTATGAAGGGGTACAGGAGGAGCTGCTGAGAGAATTACATTAGTTCTTCCACAGTGTCCGCATCTACAGAGGTCAGTGAGAATTATTTTATGCTCATGTACTGCTTGTTAATAATACATAAATATTTAATTGTCCACAGTTACACTCTAAGCCCAATTTTACTGTAAAGTCGGTGTGCAATGTCACTTAAATTTACCAAAGACATTACACATGCATTTACTTAAAGGAGAACTATGGGGTTAGGGCTTTTCCCCATAGTTCTCCTAAGGGTAACGGGAGGACACAAACTAGCGTCCTCCCGTTACCCAAAACTCAGTATACCGCGAGCTGCAGCTCGCGTTATACTGAGACGCCGCAGCTGAAACGGATCCCAACAATTATGTCTGGATCCGCCCAGCTGCATGAGTGACAGCTGGCTCTGCCTATCTAGAGGCAGAGCCAGATGTACCCGCCACCTCCACCATTTGTTCCGCCAGACAGCGCTGGAGGATCGGACAGGGGAGTGGAGAATCCAGTCTTTCCCCTGTCACGGCTCTCTGGAGTGACAGGATCGAGAAGTGAGCGAGCGCCGGTATGTGTTCGCTCACTTCCCGATATACTGAGCCGACCTGTGACACTTTCATTGTCACAGGTCGGCTCAGATTATGAGGCTGAGTGAAAAGCACTCACCTCATAATTCTCCTTTAAAGTATGACCTGAACTCAAAATGTAGGTGTATTTTCCATTGATGATTGTTTCACCCTCACTACTTTCACAATGGTGCGTTTATATGCAATTTAAGAGAAGCAGATAGATAAATTGACATGCAAGTAGGGAAGATGGCCAAAGGAAGCTGGAGAAGGAGAAAGCACAGCCAGCAGCTCCTCTCAGCTCTCACAACATCCCTGGCACTGGCTTGCTGACAGAAGTAATCACACTGCTTGCAGCATTCCTGTCAACCCAGCAGTAGCTGAGCCGGGGGGAACTCGGAGGTGACTAGCCCTTTGCCCCATGTCTTTTTTGGCTACAGATTTCAGAGTTCAGTTCCTCATTGAAAAATTATGATACAGATACCATTAATTTTAACATGTGTTTTAAGCTGATCGCTAGTGTAATACTCTGATTGCACATTCGACTGAGGATAGGGTGAATGGGACAAAAATAAAAACAACATACAATGAAAAGGTAAGAACTGTCTGAAATAAGAAACTGTAAGGTGTATGTGCAGCACTATGCTTGGCAATGACATTACTTTCTGAGTCACTCTCCCAAGGACCTTCCTCTGATTTCACTAGCTGCATTCTTGCCACAGGTTATTGACTTAGGAAAGGCAGCCAGGGTAACAGTATTTTCAGAAAGGAATTAGTAATCACATCCTCTATATTTCTCTCAGTATAAGTTTCCTTTAAAGGTTTCATTGGAAAAACATTCAGGACTTTGCTTGTACAACTGGAATACATCAGAGCCCCGCGACCACTTGTAAACTTCCTCTGGCTCCTTCACTGACAATTAATCACTAAAACGCGCAGTTTCGCTGTTTTACTGTGAAGTGTCTGTAGGGAGCCAGGTTTCCACATCCTTGAACAATCTACAGACAAAAAAAGCCAAAAATCTGCCGACTGGATCCGCTCCCATAAGTCTTGTAGAGAACAGTTACAAACAAACAATGTTTTCTGAACATTCATATTGGACACAAGGAAGTTAATTTTACAGAGACTGTGATGGATTTGGTCTTTACACAGCTAACATAATTGGAACTTGAAGGATAAAGGTAATGTAAATAAGTACTGTCTAATGCAGAAAAAGTCTACACTCATTTGATGGCTGGGGAGTAAGTGGATACAAAAAATAAAAGGGGATACTTTTATTCTAAAGTATCCTAAAACAGTACAATGGGAAATCATACCTGCACAATACGTGACTGTTTGTGGTTATTGATTTTTTAAAGTGCCCTGTAGCCAAAAAGGATTATAAACAAATCTTTCCTATGCTGGGTATCTTTAAAAAAATACGGTAACCCAAAGGGAAAATAGTTTTGTTGTAAAGAAAATCAATTTAATTGATCTATTTTGTAGTTCTGGCGTCACAGCAGAAAGGAAGTATAAAAGTCACAAGGTGCCATTTTTACCTACTTACCTTTCTGGTTTTTGTTCAGTAAAGTATTACAATATAATATTTTATATTGCACCAAGAATGAGAGGATAACATGATTTTTGAAGGTTTAAAAGCATTTTTGTCCTAATAGTAGCAGGGAGGGTTTTCATAAAAAGGCTGGTAACTTAAAAACTAGATGTGCCTTAAATCATTATAGAGATTATGTCACCTTGACCATGCAAGGGCAAACTCAGTATCACCTCTGTACACCTTCCAACTGTCCCTCATTAGAGGGACAGTCATTAGAGGGACAGTCCATCATTTGGAAGCCTCTATGTTCCTCTTTCCACCTCAGTTGTCCCTCTTTTTGGTCTGATATACAGATATCTATGAAAAGGTTCTACTTAGCTACTAAAAGTGTTATCCTGCACTGAAATCTTAACCTTATCTCTACTATACATTATCTTGTTTGTTATTACGAAAAGCCAGTATAAAGGAAATGTACTGGTGAGAAAAGGCCATTCTGATTTACCCAATTATTTTTGGCATATAAATCCTTAAAGAAGAGCTCCGGTCAGAAGAAAACTTAAAGGAGATTTATGGGATGAGTGAAATACACTCATCCCCATAGTTAGAGGCGACATGTGACACTGATGCTGTCGCAAGTCGGCTCTATTGATCGAGAAAGCTCACAATCTTCTTCCTGCAGAGACGAAGCTTTGTACACTTCACTTAACCAATCATGATCTAAGATAAATACTTTTTTGTTCAATTCCTTTGCAGATGATTCTGTATGGAAGGTAAACACGGCTTATTTACTAAGGTCTAAATGAGAAAGATTTTGCTGGACTTGGATTGCACTAAGGCTGTGATTGCTCTGACCACTGATCCTACACTAATATAGTTAATATTAGACTTTGCCATGAAGGTTTTATTCCATATTTTCTTTATATACATTCTTTATTTAAAGTGTTTGATACATAACACAAAAAGGAGTATCCAACAACAACAAATTCAAATATAAATAATCTGCTACCTATTACAATTTTCTTTGTTTATCGCATTACATTAACCAATTCTTATTCCATAATATGTTATATATTTACTTTATTTCTTGTTTTATGATATCCAATCTGACTCTTCTACATGAGCTATCTAGAATACTCTTTGTGGATTGCTCAGAAACAGTTAGAAACTAGAGACATTTCAGAAAGGAAAGAAGAAAGTCCTCCCACACCATCTGGATAAAAAAATATTTGAGCCCCAATACTTGGGTTCATCGTAAAAAATAAATTAAGCTTAGCCGGAACTGCAGAAGATCCAGGGGGAGCAGGAAAAGACAAGGAGGGAGATAAAATAAGAAAGGGAAACACAGATGGTTAAAGTGATATTGACCACCTCCCGTCCGCTGAATGTTGAAAGACGGCCGGGCGGGAGTCTTCTGGATGCGGGTGGGCGTCTTTAGACGTTCTTCAGGCCCGTGCTCTCTAGCGCGCGCCCCCTCGCGTGCATGAGTGAGAAATCGTCGGAATTTAAAACGGCCAGCGATGAGCGTTTACATACAAGCGGTCCGGCGTCTGTAAAGACGCACGATCGCTTGTATGCTGCATGTCAGGGTGCGGTCCCCCCCACACTTACCTCTCCTATATGTCCCTGCGCCGTCCCTGCGATCCCGGGCGTCCATCCGGGACCGGCAGTGTGGCTCCGTGCATAGAGAACGGAGGGAGGTCATTAAACGACCTCCCTCCGATCTCCTTCCCGATGTCTGAATGCAGGAAGTGATGTTTACTACATCACTTCCGCATTCCTCTGTCACTCTCCGGTACAGAAACCAGAGAGAAGCTGCTGAAGCAGATCTGTGCTTCATCAGCTTCTCTGGGGATCCCTAGGTGACATTAGGTTCTTAGAGACCCCTGATGTCTCCATAAAGGGGACCTGTCACTGTAATTTAATATCACTTAGGGGGATACTTATCCCTTTATGTGATAACAATAAAGTTAAGTGTAAAAAAAAAAAAAGTAAAAAAATGACTCACAAAATAAATATAAATTACACACACAAAAAAACAAAAACCCCACAAACATTTTTTTCAAGTCCCCCACCCCCACATAGATTCATGCTTTAGGTGTGCCTAAACGCAAAAACAATGATTGCACCAATTACACCGCACATGTTACATATCGCCGCCAATGTCGCAGTGAGTACAGTATACTGTGAGTGAGTACTGTGAGTACAGTCGCATTGTGTACAGTATATTTGTATGTTCTGGATTTATTACTGAAAATACATATAAGCGTTTAATACTACTGTAAACATGTTTGATATGTGTGTTCATTGTAAGGGTAACCTGCACTAAGAGAAAGGCTGTGTGAATCCCCACTAGGTAGCTTACCCTTCTCTATTTTTTCTGGAGACCACTATCGCTGAGACAGAGATGAAAAATCTTCATGTTGTCACCAGAACAAGAGGTGAGGGAAAATCCAAATCCAAAGGGGACATTTGTTTCAGTGACAGCTGGCGATAAGTGGAATTCTCTGTACTTAGTAGGGAATTCATTTCACTTCCTGTTGCATCAATGTGACAAAACGCAAAGGGGGATCTTCCCAATGTGAAACAGACAGCAAAAAATACAGGTGAAACTCGAATAATTAGAATATCGTGCAAAAGTAATTGCAGTAAATGCTGCAAAAGGGGCCCAAAACCAAGTACTGAATACATATGCATGCTTGTACTTTTCAGAGGTCCGATATTGTTCTATGTACAATCCTTGTTTTATTGATTGCATGCAATAATCTACTTTTTTGAGGTTGTGGATTTGGGGTTCTTGGGGTTTCCATGAGCTGTAAGCCATAATCATCACAATTATGACAAATCACGGCTTGAACTATCTTGCTTTGCATGTAATCAGTCTATCTCATATATTAGTTTCACCTTTTAAGTTGCCTTAGTGAAATAAATGAACTTTGCACGATTAATTAATTATTCGAGTTTCACCTGTAAACCAGGAACTTACTTAATCCATCCAAATCTATGCAAAACATTAACACCTGAACTGTATAGGTTTCCTGGGTCAGTGTCAAAGTAATTTCCTTTCATCCAAACATGTATTCAGATATTTAACTGCTACCCCTATGCTTGCTTTGTACTTCCTACAATGTGTGGGACCAGCTGTGCTGCATGAACAGCCATTGACTTATGTGGAAGGCTGCATGGAAATGCAGCTGAATTTACATTGTACGTATTCAGGCGTCTGTGTGCATGAGCCCTAAAGGCAGGGCTGTAGCTACCATGGGGCGAGTGAGGCACTCGCCTCAGGCGCAGCTCAGAGGGGGCGCAGCCAGGCTGCACCCTCTTGCCATGGCGAGCACAGAGCGCCATTGGCAACAGGAGCGCCATGCAGCCAACACAGTCGCAGTTCAGCAGGGAGAAGAGGAGCAGCACAGGCTCCAGCTTCTCCTCGGATCCCCGCTGCTCTCCCCCACCTGTAAGTTCAGAGGACTCTGTGTCCTCAATCTCTTTTTCTATATTCAAAAGGAAAACGTCAGGGGTCTGTTTAGACCTCTGATATTTCCTCAAAGCCCCCCAACAGTAGAACAAATTAAAAATGGAAACAAAATGTTTTCATTAGTTTTGTCAAACGAAACAAATTTTTATGCTATTTTGGATTTTGCCACCAGCGCATGAGCACCGCCATCCTGCAGGAGGGGAGCATGACGTCACATACTGCACACGTCTGTTGGGAGCACAATTTTCTGTTCTTGCCTCGGGTGCAAAAGGAGCTAGCTACGGCTCTGCCTAAAGATGTCAAGAGACAGCAGGATTTGCTGGCGGATACAAATGTCAGTAGTCACTGATGTTGGTGTCAGTTCTGGACATAGCGCCCAAGGTGCACTCAGAGGAGGTCTCTATTAGTACTTTCATTTCCTGACAGATATAGTGCTCTGAGAGAGCTTCAACATTGCTCCCTACTATCCCTCAATTGGAGGGACTGTCCCTCTTTAGGGACCAAACCCCTCTGTTCCTATTTTCTCCTCAGTTGTCCCTCTTTTCGTTCGAATGTATTATCCTGTATAGTGTATGGTGCTGGGTGGTTACATCTCTCTGGCATCCCACCCAGCTCACTGATATCACTGGTTGCCAGGAGCTCGGAGGGACGTTGGCCAGAGTCCACAGCTCAGCTCCTGGCAATCAGTGATGTCAGTGAGCTGGAGGGGATCCGGACCAGAGCATCTCAGGTTGCTAAGAAATCTTAGCAACGGGATGCCCTGGCCGGGAAGGGGCTGGCATGGGGGGGCGATAGGCATACCTGTAGAGATGCCGCCTGTGGCAACTGCCTCATTATAGGGATGACAGGAGTGTCCTTTTTACTAAAGCAGTGGTTCTCAACCTGTGTAATCTCAGGACCCACATTTGTCCATGGTCATTAGGTCGCGACCCAAGTTGCACTGCAATGGAATACACGGCATTAGGGTATCGCACATTCCGATGCAGGTGTACAAACTGTGGGTGGGAGGTGCGTTTTGGGTACCATTCAAATGAATGGCAACGCAGGTATCCCAATTCCCCCGGACACTCCGGGAGCAAACTAGCGATTGCACCCGCCCACTGCTGCTGTCAATCAGCAGAGGGGGACCTGAAGTTATCGATCAGGTCCTCTTCTAGTGATTGACAGCAGCAGAGGGCGGGTGCAATAGGTAGTCTGCTATTGAATATTGAAAATTGAAATAGCTAATAGCAATCTAGCTATTCATTCCTATGCTGGGTTTTTTTTTTTTTTATTCTGACGACAGCAGCTGTCAAAATACAATAAAAAAAAACCTGCAGATAGTAAAGAAGCTATTGCTTCCCGTGCTATTGGCCATCATTTCAGGGAGGGAGGATGGGTGGGGGGCAGAGGGCAGAGGGCACCTCCCTGAAATGAGAAGGGCACCTCCCTGAAATTGCTTTTTTCAGGTTGGGATCCCTGATCAACACACCAGAACGCGTGGTAGGTGCGATTGCGTGGTACAGTGCGTTAATCACATGGTACTATGTGATTAATGCACTCTACTAGTGTGAGTAGGCCCTCACAAACACTGACTTACATACACACCCACAGACACAATCTCACACACTCACAGGCATTCTCACACACACTACAAAAAATTTTCAATTTTTTTAAGGTCCACTCAGTCTCCTTACCTTACGAGAACTGGAGAGGATCCTCAGCCTGGGGTCCATAGGCTGCTGTGTTGTGACGGAGCTCCATCCATATGTTCATTGCTTGTACAACCCCCTTGCGTGCCCTGTAGAGATGTCGGGAACCAGAATGTGATGTCACACCGTTCCAGGCACCTCTACAGGACACATGAGGGAGCTGTAAGCAATGCACGTATGGACGGAACTCCCTTGCGGCCATTGCCCCATCCCATCCCACTTTAAGCAGACACTCGGCACCAGGCAGCATATTTGGAATAGTTGCATGGTAAAGAACTGACAGTGCTGCGCTAGAGGGAGGCAGAGGAGCCTCTTACCAAGAAAAGTGAAAGGCATGCGGCGACCCACTGAACACAGTTGTTAGCCTTCCCATGTGCACCCTGCTACCAAGGCTGGTTAAACATTTATGCGGTTACCATCTATTTCTACTTCCACGGAACACTGGGTCATGACCCACCAGTTGAGAGGCAAGGTACTAAAAGGTGTCCCTCTTTCTCTTCTCAGACTATTGTATAGCCCCTAAAGATATCCAAAGTCCTATTATTTATTACTTGTACAAATCTAATATAGATGTCTGTGCACAATGAAGCATAATAGCTAAATACTGCACTTCCAGAATGTTTAGAAAGACAGCACTTTATCGGCCCAGTGTTGCCAATGTATCTATTTTAATATTGACACATGTGATTTACACGGTTCTATAGCTGATTAAATCCAGGTAAAGCTCGGATTGAATCTAATTCAACCTCCATAACTTAGAAATGTCAGTAATTAAAGATATCATATTGGTTATTCTGATCATGTCATTATGGTCACTAACAAATGTATTAAAGTGCTAAACTGAATATGTTACCGTAAGACATATGACAAACATTTCCCCCAAAGCAGCTACCTAGACGTGGACAAAGTGAACCAGACTTGTGACTAACTCAGGGTGAAAGAACAGAATGATCACAGATATCACATTGTGTTACTTAGGCCATAATGAGCTGTGCCTGTGACTGTATGTATGTGACCCTAGCTTCATCCAGTTTAGTCTGATTTTATTGGCAAAAATATTCTGTTCATATGTTTCCTTTTCTAAGATTTGTCCTTCTGTAGATACACTATATTGCCAAAAGTATTGGGATGCCTGCCTTTACACGCACATTAACTTCAATGGCATGCCAGTCTTAGTCAGCAGGGTTCAATATTGAGTTGGCCCACCTTTTGCAGTTATAACAGCATCAACTCTTCTGGGAAGGTGTCCACAAGGTTTAGGAGTGTGTCTATGAGAATGTTTGACCATTCTTTAAGAAGCGCATCTCCGCTCTAATTCATCCCAAAGGTGTTCTATCGGGATGCGGTCAGGACTAATCAAGTTCCTCCACCCCAAACTTGCTCCTCCATGTCTTTATGGACCTTGCTTTGTGCACTGGTGTGCAGCATGTTGGAACAGGAAGGGGCCATCCCCAAACTGTTCCCACAAAGTTGGGAGAATTAAATTGTCCAAAATGTCTTGGTATGCTGATGCCTTCAGAGTTCCCTTCACTGGAACTAAGGGGTCAAGCCCAACCCCTGAAAAACAACCCCACACCATAATCCCCCCTCCAGCAAACTTTACACTTGGCACAATGCAGTCAGGCAAGTACCGTTCTCCTGGCAACCGCCACCCCAGACACGTTTATCGTATTGCCAGACAGAAAAGTGTGATTCGTCACTCCCTAGAACACGTCTCCACTTCTCTAGAGTTCAGTGGTGGTGTGCTTTACACCACTGCATCCGATGCTTTGCATTGCACTTGGTGATGTAAGACTTGGATGCAGCTGCTTGGCCATGGAAACCCATTCCATGAAGCTCTCTACTCACTGTTGTTGTGCCAATCTGAAGGCCACACGAAGTTTGGAGGTCTGTAGCTATTGACTCTGCAGACAGTTGGCAACTTCTGAGCACTGTGCGCTTCAGCATGCACTGACACCGCTCTGTCATTTTACGTGGCCTACCACTTCGTGGCTGAGTTGCTGTTGTTCCCAGTTGCCTCCACTTTGTTATAATACCACTAACAGTTGACCGTTGAATATTTAGTAATAAGGAAATTTCACGGAACACCTGAATCCAATGATTTGGAGGGGTGTCCCAATACTTTTGGCAATATAGTGTAACTTTTAAAGTCAATGCAGCAATGTACCATCACAGTTATAGGTGCTGTCATACATGCTATTCTTAAATATCAGCTGTCAAATTCCACCTCCTCCTATGAGTGACATGGCATAGAAAAGTCATGTCTCATCTGTGACTTCCAAAGCCACATAGACAGGAGAATTCTGCGCCCCCTTATTTGCATGCATAAGTAATTGATATTCCCATAGTTCAGCACAGCTGTGGTCCCTTCAATAACACTGTAGTTTCTAACATGGCAGGTTCTCTTATATGGCAAATTACAAATCCTCTGTAAGGTAAAACAGTTAACATACAGTATTTGTATTTCAACTGTCCCACTTTAAAGACAAACTTCTGGCAAACTACTAAATAAACAGATAAAACACAGATATAAAAGCTGTTTTACCTACCAAAGGATTTGCATTCCTGTTCATCCATTCCTGAGATATACACAGTTCTGCCACACCATCTAGCACAGGGGTGGCAAACCTCGGCACCCCAGCTGTTTTGGAACTACAACTCCCATGAGGCATTGCAAGGCTCTGACAGCCACAGACATAACTCCCAGAGGCAGATGCATGTTGGGATTTGTAGTTTTGGCACAGCTGGAGTGCCAAGGTTCGCCACCACTGATCTAGCAGGACAGGAGATCTGATTTTTTTTCTGAAGAAAAAATCAAATCTTAACCCTTGCAGTGGTGCTACCCCCGCACTGCAAGGGTTAAGGGTTTGTTTTGTCTAGGGAGCTAAAATAACAGAGTTATACTCATCTGAACCACAATCCCGACTGGCTCCTAGACTGCTCCCTTCAGCCTGACTCCTCCTCCACTCCAGCAGTCTAAGGTCCAGTGAGTCATCACATACAATACACTGTATAGGACATGAGGACACCGAGAAACATTTCATTGCTGGAGCGGAGGAGGAGACAGGCTGGAGGGTGTTAGAGCAAGCTTGCATTGTGGTTCTGATGAGTATATCTCTGTTATTTTAGCTCCCAATCACAACAAGCACTTAACCCTTGCAGCGCAGGTGTAGACCCACTTCAAAGGTTAAGATTTGCTTTGCCCGGAGTTCCGCTTTGAGTAACACTTACAGGCCCTTTCCCTCCCCCAGACTTTGATTGGACAGTGAAAGGAGAAGCAGCAGTGTGACAAGCACATTTCTCTGCTCTCTCCTCCTATTAGCATGTTCCTTGTTAGCACATGAGCACTGCAGCAAAACTGATTGGCTCTGTTTGCTGCTTTGTCCTCTCCTAGTGTAAAAGGATTGCAGGAGGTCGAGGTCAGGTCAAATTCGGGTACTTACTAGTTGCTTTCAAAATGATACATTTAAATGATTAATATTAATTTATATTAATTAACACAGAGCTGCATCAGTTTGTGTATTTGGATAACTGGCGGCATCTTTAAGCACACATAAAAAAGAAGCATACAGAAACAGGGAGAGAAGGCTATAGAGAGGACACAGTGATCTAAGCCAGATATATTTGACAAATTTCTGTTTACTGACCAGCCAAGAAACGACAGAACCTAATTGGTAAATATGAGCATGTTTGTTTTCAGGCAGAAGCCTTCAGGCATGACCGGTATAAATCTTACTGTATGTTCTTATGTGGAGCGAGCTGGCTGAGATCCATCCCAGCATATGGAAGTATTACATCCGGCTATACATAGGAACAATAAACAAAAAAGATGAATGGGGATAGAAAATGGAAAAACTCCCACACCTTATTCCACGCACAGGAAAAACGCTGGATCTCTTTTCATATGTACAGAACGGCATCAACGTCCCAAAAATCACATACCACTGAATCCAAATACTTTATAACTTCAAAAACCGCACGATGATAAAAAAAAAACAAAGGCAGACCTGACCATTGTGCCGGCCAAATGAAATTAAACACCCGTCTCTGCCTGGATCCAGGGATTCCAGGGTCATTGCCGATCACTGGGGATTGATCGGATAACAAACAAGCTATAAAGAGTGACACACAGAAATCCTTTCACAGCCAGATGCCGGAATTGTTTTCCTACACTTGCAGCGCATGTTAGCAGCACATACACTGATATATCACTTGATTGTGTATGGTTGGTTGCATTTAGCACACTGTTACATACTTCTTACAATTCTTGATTTTGTTTGTATCACTGATCCTGTGATTATGTGACTCATTATATTTTACAATATTTATATTTTACAGGATTATTCGCAAAAGGGTGAAGAGTTTGGAGAAGGCAGGAGAAGTGACAATCTAGGTCAAACTAACTGATTTGTAAACATTCTCCAATTCATCTCACTTTCCAGTTCAGTTATGTTGTCCTAGATTGTTCTCTTCTCCTGCCTTCTCCAAACTCTTCACCCTTTTGTGAATAGCCCTCTTAGTTTTTATACACTTATAATTAGGTTTATGGGTTTTACGGCTTGTTCACACCATGTGTGGTGCGTGTAGATGCATTTTGGTGCATTCCAGATTAAAAACAATAGTGCATGCAGTACTTTTTTTTAAAACGTTCTGGAACTGAACGCAGTTTGCCTCCATGCAGGAGCTTCCTGTATTAAGACCGGTCACTGCTCCTCTCTCTCCTAGTGTAATAGTGACTGGTCTTGTATCTGCCCCCTCCTGTAGTGGGTGGGGCCTGCTAGGTCCCTCCCACAGCTCTGTTCTCTGCACAGGCTATTTAAAGCACATTGATGATGTGACTGTTACAAGGTAATATCTGAGTTTGTTGGTGCACACAAAGTGGATTTATATCCTTTGTGGCTATCGAAAAATGTATTTAAATTAAATCTTTTGTGCCCAGAGTTTAGCGTTAACCACTTCAGGACCGGCCACCGTCAAAAAACGTCCTGTCCTATCGTTTTAAACAGCCGGCGATGGCTGCTCAGATACAAGGGATCCAGCGTCTATACAGCTGCCAGATCGCTGTCCCCCATGCGGGCCCGGGACCGGCAGAGCAAGTCTCCTCTGACAGATTGGAGGGAGATCAGCAAGCTTCCAGCCGTTGATCTCTCATCCGATCATTGGACCCGGAAGTAAATCGCTTCCGGTGTCACTGTGTACATTCTCTGGCTCGTAGAGCCAGGAGAAGAAGCTGGAAAAAGCAGATCTTCTTTGGAGTCCTCAGGTCACATTAGGGTCTGAAACACCCTTGATGTCTCCATAAAGAGGGCCTGTCACATTATATTTGCTATTACATAGGGGACTTGTTATCCCCCTATGTGATAGCAATAAAGTTGAGTGTGAAAAAAAAATAAAGTAACATATAAAAAAAAAAAAGAAAAATTTAAAGTCCCCTGTCCCATACGTGCCAGCACATACAAAGCATGCATTGGGTGCGCCAACGTGCAAAAACAAAAATTGTGCCACACATATCGCTGCAGTAAAAGCTTTTAAAGCGTCCCCTATGGGAAATGATGGGTATTGTAGTTTTTTGCGGTTTCACAGGCAAACGCAATTTTAAAGCTTGACATGTTTGGTATCTATTTACCCAGCGTGACCCCATCTTTTATAAACAGATAAACATTTGCGAAAATACTTTGCAACTAGCATCTTTTTATTCTACAGGGCCTCTGCTTTCAGAAAATATATCATTGTTTGATGGTCTGAAGCTGTTTTCTAGCCAAAAATTCAGATTTTATCATGTGTGTGCAAATATTAAGAAACTGCTCCGGACAGCAAGTGGTTAAGGAAAACACATTGACATTGATGGGGTTCATCAAGTGCATAGTCACATCAGTCCCTGCCCTCAAGGAGCTTACACTCTAAGGTCCCTATCCCCACATTCATACATACACACACATACGAGGGCCGATTTAGACAGGAGCCAATTAACCTACTCAGGCCCGGATTCCCCACAAGGCCACCGAGGCCCGGCCTCGGGGCGGCAGGGCGCAGAGGGGTGGCAGCGGTGTCCTTGTGGGGAAGTTGCCCTCTCTACATTCAGTCCTGCTTTGTACAAGTAGGACTGAATGTAGAGTGAGGCAGATGATTTTCGCTTACATGTAAAATCGGTGATTTCGCCAATTTCACAAAAAAACAGTGTGCAGCCTTCTCCCCTCCCCCCTGCACTTACCTCTCTCCTTTGGTTCTGTCCTCCGCCGGCGAGTCCCGAGTCTCTGACTGCCGTGATCAAAGCAGGAGGGTTAAAGGTAACCCTGCCGCTCCGTGTAGACAGTGAGAGGGGAGAGCTGTGCTCTTCTTTTCTCACCTCTCACAGGAGTTCCAGCACAGTACTGTGCTAGAACTCCTGTATTGGAGGTGACAGGGTCAATAAAGAGAACCTGTCACCTCCAATTGCTATTACACAGGGGATTGTTTTCTCCGGTGTCATTGCAATAAAGTTAGGTGGAAAAAAAATGTAATTGATAAAACATTTAAATAAATAAAAATAAAAAAATCTGAAATAATTAAATAAAATAATAAAAAGGTAATTAAAAAGTAAAAAAAATAAACAAATTATAAAAAAATAAGAAAATAATTATAA
>NW_017307246.1:507730-513818 GCF_000935625.1 Nanorana parkeri
GGGGGGGGTTCCCGGGGGGGCGCATCACAGGACCTGGCCTTGGGGCAGCAGGGAAAGTAAATCCGGCCCTCAACCTACTAGTATGCCTTTGGCGTGTGGGATTAAACTGGAGTATGCAGTTAGTACGGAACCCCCCCGAGTACTAACCACTAAGCCACTGAACGTTTCAAGGGAACTGGCATCAAAGTGAAGGGGAGCACATGTCTTTTAATGAAGAACTATCACCTTACAAAGAACAATGCTCTTGAATTGTAAAGAATATACAGAGTTTAGCCACAGACAAATCTGTAGGAGAGTGAAATGTAAGGAGAGGACTTCAGTCCAAAAGTGACAGTTTGGGGGAACAAGCATAGATTGTACTGCACTGACAGATGTCTGCTATGCTTGTCCTGGATAGCTTAAGAAGGGCTAGATATGTTTGATACCCATTGTATACGTGATTAGTAGGTACTTATCTATGCAATTTAAACATTGTATTTAAGTACTTGTTAATATGTTTACAATTGTTTGTATTGGAGAGAAAAAAATGTTTTTTGTGTGACCAGCATTAATGTCAACCTGTGCACACACTATGTACACTAAAGTAATTATGTATTCTGAACAAGCAGTAAAAGCACTATAAAACAAGCACTCGTTAACCTTTGGGCCTATAGGCATTGCAGAGAAATTCAAGCTCACAACAGAGACACTGAAATGTTACCTTCTATCCCATTATTTTCTAATACAACAGACTCTCAGCAGCCTGGCAGCCTTCTAATGTAAACACACATCAACCTTATTTAGAGTCTTTGTTTTGAGCTTTGTGGAAATCCCGCGATCGTACGATAATCGGCAGGTTATGGAAGGCGTGCGACCGTTTCTACTGTACGGTCACACGTCTTTTGTCTTACGAGCATGATTTAGAAGCGTAAGATTTTCGGCGGGTTTGTGGCGTGCTCGTAAGACAAATGCCGCAAGCGCACACTGCCCACTCAGCATTGCAGTCATCGGAAACCCTCCCCTCAGCGGGGCGGGCTGCGATGATCGCAAGTGCAATCTGCCTGTCCAAGATGGGCAGATTGTACAAGCTTTTAATTAGCTTACAACCATCGCACAACGGAAGTCTTGCGATGGTTGTAAAGTGTATGGCCAGCTTTACTGTTCTTACTGCTAAGAATATGCACATTCTTTCTTGTCCATTTCCAAGCTGTATTGCATTCTGTTGCATTTTATCATGACTATGTATACTGTATATTGACTGCATATCAAACATGGGGACACTGACCTTTACAGCGATTACACAGGTCATGCACATGGCCACAGGGGCAAAACGTACAGTAGACTTTAGAGCAATGTGATTACTTTAATTTATCATTGCTCACTAATCCTGTTGCCTTATTAATAGGGAGGGTAGTGTAAGTGGGGTCCTATAGTACTTTTTTAATATATTTTACTCAGAGGAGCTCCTTTTGTTGTCAGTGCTGGGGGCCACAAACCGAAAGCTACCAGAGCCTGTTTTCATGAGCCAATTAGGAATGTATTGCACACTGTGACCTGTTGTTTGACATGTCAATGTTGTAGGTGTCAGTGGAAGCAACAAATAAGGCCAGGGTGCATGTGTATCAACCAAATCTGTTATTTATATATTGAAATAAGCTTAGAACCCAACTCTGGCATTCCCCCTCCAGTCGCTAATGTCATTTAATATGGATGAATATTTTTTGCCCAGATTTGAACTAGACCTAAACTCTGGAAGCTATGCCCACAAAAGTTAGGAAGATGACAAAGGACTAGCCACCAGCATTGCCTGTGGACTTTCTGCAGCTCATCCTTTCCCCAACACTGACTTAAGACCACATGCACTGTGATGGTGTGTGTTAAATGCATGGTATCATGCGTTTAACACAATGCCATGGTGTGACGTGACCCTTAATCTAACAGTGAACTTATTGATAGTGTTTATCAAATGTATTCGTAATTTACAGTTACGTCCTAGGTGCGTTCCTTGTTTCGAAAACACCATAGTATTTCAATAGAACAATCAGACAGAGAAGAAAAGAACAATATATACATTTCTATTGCACCTCATTGGCTATTTGAAATCAACACAGGCTAGATTACTATTAGGTTACTTCTGTAATCAGCTCATATCTAATTACTAAGGTAGAAAACACCAAACACACACAAGTTTAATTATTTGTTTCGATGGTGTATATTAAAAAATGACTAACCCAAGAACAAAATGTAATATATTGCAGCTCCAGTCCTTAGATTTGGTGGCTGCATTTGTTGTAATTTTTCAGACTAAGAACATTTTCAGTAAGTACAGAAAATATTTGTTGATCTTGCCAGAAATGCAATGTCCTTGTTAGTTCCTGTGAGCCGCCTGAAAGCACAAACAGTATTATTTTTCATCTGTAAACTACTCTCCACCGCCGCGGGAGATGGAGAGAGGAAGACATGTTTCAGGTCCAGCCTGGGTGACAACCTCCTTAGATACAGAGGAGATGTGTGTGTGGACACCCAGGGTCGGGAAGTGTATTTTAAACAGGATTACCAGGTAAAAATAAAAAGGTAAAAAGCCTGAAAAACTACTATTGCAGCAACTGTATCTAAAGACTGGTAAACTTCAATATACGGTATTCATTTTTTTTGTTTTGGGTTTAGATACACTTTTAACATGTCTGAACTGATTCCCATTCACTGCAAAACAATACAGTCCTTGTATAATAAAAGTGGAACTAAAGTTGACACATAGAAAATTGATCAGCAGGTAGATTTTTGTTTTGTTTTTAATGGAATAGACTTTAAAGGCTTAGTTTACCTTTCTGACCATGTTTCATGCTGTACATTTAGGGTGTAAAAAAAAACATGGTCACATTGCAATTCCCCCACCCCTCTGCCGCCCACCATTGACCTGAATTTACAGGGTTTGTTTCTTTGCCGGCTATATTATATTTTTTAATGTAACACAGCCCCCCACACAGCTGAGTCATCCATTCATAGATCTTTTGACAGGATCTGTGAATGTGGAGAAAGTACAAGCCCCATCAGTCACCGAAGCAGAGGAACTTCTAGTTCTCAATGGAATACAAGTGCAGTGACATAACCACACTTAAGGTGACCATACACTGCTCGATTCTCGTACGAGAATCGCTGGGAATCCCGAACAGTGTGAACGAAGACGTGCGACCGTTTCTATTGTACGGTCGCACGTCTTTTGTCTAAGGAGCATGTTAGAAAACCAGCCGAGAATCGAACGATTTTCGGCTGGTTTGAACGGTGCTCGGGAGATAAATGCCGAACGGGCCAGTGTGCGCACGCGCACACTGCCCTTCAGCATTGCGGTCATCGGAAGCCCGCCCCTCAGAGTGCGATCTGCCTGTCCAAGATGGGCAGATCGTACGTTTTTATAATCACTTTACAACCATCGCAAGACTAAGGTCTTGCGATGGTTGTACAGTGTATGGCCACCTTTATAGTTCATTGACACTTTCTCCTGTCCATGTTTCTGCAGGTCTGTACCTCGGTGCAGACATGGACAGGACGAAGAGTCTGCAGGATCCAGAGGATTGCACCCTTGATCTACTGATCACAGTTGCAATGCTTTACTGGCTCCAATGAAACAAAATAATGCACATTTGTTTTTCTTTAATAAAGACTTCTGCATTTATTTATCTTTGAAGTTCTTAGCTACTAGCTATGTAATTGTTGTTAAATGTACACTGACTGCATGTAGTGTCCAGTCCTGGCACGTTCTCAGCTTGTATAAGATGCAGAGAATGGAGCTGGGTGGTGGGATAATGTAACTCTACTGTAATGCGCATGCTCAGGACATCACCAGCCACCAGTGGTCGCTCAATGGGCACCACAAGTACACTCCAGAAAAAGAGCAGAAGAACATGGCAGTGGCAGGGACAAAACACATGCCGCTTATGTCTAGAGGAGAGTAGATGTGTGTGCCATAATGAACAAGTAGGCTGTGCTTACACTTCGTGGTAAATGCTGCCTGGTCACCTCTCCATTCAAGAAAGTCTAGAAATAAATAGATGTCCGGCAGCTCA
The DNA here is from genome assembly GCF_000935625.1 of Nanorana parkeri. Classification (NCBI taxonomy): domain Eukaryota; kingdom Metazoa; phylum Chordata; class Amphibia; order Anura; family Dicroglossidae; genus Nanorana; species Nanorana parkeri. The sequence goes on from NW_017307246.1 coordinate 511,774, forward strand.
AAGCCCCCGAAGTATAGTTTACTTGTTAAAGCACATGTCAAAGATAAATACAGCTTGGTCTGACAGATGTCAGGAATATTGTATTTTGGACTATAGCTAACTTTGAAAAGAAACACATGATAGATTTAAAAAAAGGAAACTGGCAGTTAACTTTTTTTTTTTTTATCTGTGAAGGATTAGTAATTAGAGAAGTAATTTCCTATCATCCCACACTAAATAAGCTGGCAGTGACATTGTTAACCAAGCTCAGTAGGATGTGTAATAAATCATCCCGCCAAAGGTGAGTTACCACCTTGTAATTAACGCAAGCAAAACGATGACAGGCCATTAAAAAAGTTAATGCTTAATTTGCTTTTAGTGCTGTATGTTTGCATTGCTTTCCCTTTCACCAGATCATTAGTCTGTTTAGGCTTAGGATCCATAAAAATACCGTTAAGACTTCACCATGGTGCCACTACTGCCTATTCACACAGCACAGCTTACATAGTCATGTCCTAGTGATGAATGGATAGAATATTGCAGCTGGATGCATACCGTGCCTCTCAAGAGAGATCCAAGACCCTTCTCATGGGAGATGCAACGATGGTGAAATATTACAACTCTATTATTAACTCTTCAGTAATACGAATGCTCAATCATATTGAGTGTTGTAGAAGGGGGAAGGCTTAATGTGTTAAAGTGACCCTTTTATAAGAAATTATAACTGTAAATACCCCCCCCCCCTCCTCCAAAAATACAAATAAATAATTAATGCTAACAATATTTTCTTTAATTAAAAGGAGGTCCCTTGCTGATATTTCCTGTTCTCTATTCTGACCATTGCTAGACTGACCTATTCTTCTGTTATGGCATTGCCACCAGAGGACCTAGAGAGGATGCACTGCAGTGTGCCATGAGGGGCAAGCTGGAACTTCATTTGAAGAGTGTAATATTGAATGTTTGTATTTGTCATTGCTGAAGAGCCTTGCATATCTACCTGGTCTGTGTGTGGATATGAAACTGTATAACCACAAAGCCCACAAAACCCACTGAAACTAAACAGCGTACACCAAGCTGTGTATATAACCAAACAGACTACATTATCCCATCCAGTTTACAGCATGGTTGCAAACTCTGCGCACTGTAGATTGCAGTGTAAGACGCAACCCCTACCCTGTTGTGGTTCCGATAGGATCACGTTTTAGTCTTTTTTTAAATAAGGCAATGCAAACAGTAATGAAAATATGTGAACACACAACCTCCCATGAAAACCACATTTCAGTTTACTATAGTAACAGAAAAGTGAAGTCTTTTATGGGTTTCTACAATTTCTGCATGCTGATGAACTTACTAAAAATGTGCAAATGCTGTCATGGTTTTGGACACTTCAGTGTTGACACTTTGGGCCAGATTTACTAAAGTCACTGCTAGTAAGGTGCAGTGACTAAAAAATAGGACCCCGTTCGATGCTAATTCTCCAGCTGTGTGCTCAATCTCTAAGATGTAGCTTACTTAGGAAGGTCAATTAAAAAAAATATTAAAAAGCAAAAGATATTCTCTGTAGTGTTTAGTTTAAAAAAAAAAGTGGAAAGTATTTTTAAAAATAACACAAAGTGCATACATTCTGTGGAAAGAAATCCATAAGAAACCCTTCCAATTACAATACTTAATAAATAATTAGAGTGTACAAAGTGGTACACAAGACAAGCCAAGTAAAAACTGTCACACTTAAGATGATGATATATGTAGCATACTTTATAGCATACTTTATTTCTTTTAAACACCTGTGGCTCACTCCGTTACTTTCAGCTTGGAAATACACATTTACATTCATTATAAAATCATGAACATCATCAGACTTTCACATAGGTTCATCAAAGAAACGTCTGCCAGTGAGCAAGCCTAAATGTATTTACACATGTGCAAGTGCATTACAGAGTGCAGCTAAACGCACGCCTGCACATGGCACATTGTACTGTATGCCAACTGTGCTGTAGATATTAGTTTACCAAATAAGAAATATCTGTTAAAGAATGTAGAGCATGTTGGTTGGGGTTTTTACTGCT
>NW_017307246.1:513953-514257 GCF_000935625.1 Nanorana parkeri
TATATGTGGGGGGCAATGCACTCATATAATAGTAAAAATAGCCAGGGTGCACACAAGGTAAGTAGATTTAAATAGCCCAGCAGTAGAGGCACTTACTGGTCTTGTAATAAATGCCAAATGCATGTTGGAATTTGTAGTTCTACACCTGCTGGACATGCACATGTTGCACAGACATATATTATATTTAGAGTGAGCGTGAGACAGAAAAGTCCAATGGTGGGCACTGCACTCACAAGGCTAAGACTAGCCCAGGTGTACTAAAGGTAAAAAGATATAAATGGCCCAGTGGAAGAGGCAGTCACAG
>NW_017307246.1:514645-515157 GCF_000935625.1 Nanorana parkeri
AAAAAGCAAAAGATATTCTCTGTAGTGTTTAGTTTAAAAAAAAAAGTGGAAAGTATTTTTAAAAATAACACAAAGTGCATACATTCTGTGGAAAGAAATCCATAAGAAACCCTTCCAATTACAATACTTAATAAATAATTAGAGTGTACAAAGTGGTACACAAGACAAGCCAAGTAAAAACTGTCACACTTAAGATGATGATATATGTAGCATACTTTATAGCATACTTTATTTCTTTTAAACACCTGTGGCTCACTCCGTTACTTTCAGCTTGGAAATACACATTTACATTCATTATAAAATCATGAACATCATCAGACTTTCACATAGGTTCATCAAAGAAACGTCTGCCAGTGAGCAAGCCTAAATGTATTTACACATGTGCAAGTGCATTACAGAGTGCAGCTAAACGCACGCCTGCACATGGCACATTGTACTGTATGCCAACTGTGCTGTAGATATTAGTTTACCAAATAAGAAATATCTGTTAAAGAATGTAGAGCATGTTGGTT
>NW_017307246.1:515296-515794 GCF_000935625.1 Nanorana parkeri
GGGGGAGAGAGGGAGAGAGAAGAGAGATGAGAAAGAAAAGAGAGAGAGAGAGGGGGGAGAAGAGAGAGATGAGAGGAGAGAGAGAGAGATATGGTGGGCATTGCACTCATATAAGAGTAAAAATAGCCAGGGTGCACACAAGGTAAGTAGATTTAAATAGCCCAGCAGTAGAGGCACTTACTGGTCTTGTAATAAATGCCAAATGCATGTTGGAATTTGTAGTTCTACACCTGCTGGACATGCACATGTTGCACAGACATATATTATATTTAGAGTGAGCGTGAGACAGAAAAGTCCAATGGTGGGCACTGCACTCACAAGGCTAAGACTAGCCCAGGTGTACTAAAGGTAAAAAGATATAAATGGCCCAGTGGAAGAGGCAGTCACAGGTCTTGTAATAAAGCAATATAAAAATGTATTTTGGTCAATGCTTCACCATGGCGCTGCTTGTCTTTCTCAGGTCTTAAGTGCCTCCTCCACTATACTGTGTATGTATGT
>NW_017307246.1:515884-521261 GCF_000935625.1 Nanorana parkeri
TATATATATACACGATAGGCTTTCATTTTGCACAATACTTATTTTATGTAAAAAAAAAAAGGAAACTATCTATATATTTACCTGATTTCCATATGGTCGCAAAAATAGAAAGGCAATCCAAGGGAAGAATTGCAGTGAGTTCCCCATCACCCACAACTGTATCAGTTCTTCAGATAAAATGCTACACAGATGTAAAGCTGCTTTGTGCAACTGTCCTGATAAACTTGTTGCAATGTCTCGGCACTGCTGCTGAAGTCATTGGATCCCACTTGATTGAGGAACTCCAGAGTGGCTCATATCTTATGTCAGATCTTTTAGTGATGTGCCTGTCCCCACTGACTCATATGTTGCTGTACTCCTTCAAATCAGCATCCGCAGGGTCAGGGATCTGAGACTAGATGCAGGTAGAGGAAGAAACAATCAGCTCTTTAGGTCCCAGTGCATGTGTTGCTCATATTGTCACCACTAAGGAATCTGACTTTAGATTCTGACAATGAGTACCTCCATCCCACTAAATCTAGGGTGGGGAAAAGGCTTGAGTGATGTCATGCTCACTCCTCAAAGTTTGTCCTAGTCCACAACACTATTTATAACCTTTCATTACAAGAGCTCCTTTCTGGGTCCTAACACCAGCCTGCTAGAAACAATAGGGAAATGTGAAGTCAACAGAGCACACACTTTGGGGCTGAGATAAGGGCCGGCTACTTTGTCTCCGATGCTCTTGTTTGGAGAAGACGTTTTCAGTTTCATAGCTTTTCATTCTGCCAAAAATGTCAACGTTCTGGAGGCTGCATCAAAACCAATAACTGAACTGAAACAGAATGAACAAATACAAATGTCAACTGTTTCTTGTATTTTGCTTCTTTTTTTTTTTTTGCAGTGAGGAATATATACTTTATTTGTATACAAGAGTAAAGTTTTATTGTGTTCAATATCCCGGACATAGTTCCACACTTTTTTTCAGGGTTACACTGTAGAAAGTTATTTCAATTAACGGAAAATTGTATCTAAAATATATAATTTTACCAACTGCACACAGCAGAAAATCGTTTTGACATGAACTTTTTTTGCATTAACCACTTCAGTACTGGCATGTTACACCCCATTCATTACCAGGCCATTGCTCAGTTTTTAGCGATGTGCAAGTTTGGCTGGCTGAGAATTCCTCCGTCACACAACACTGTAAAAAATTCATTTTATATTATTTTTGTTTGGGGGGGGGGCGACAAATAGAGCTTTTTTTGTGGTATTTAATAACTGCTTTTTTAAAAATTGTTTACTATTTAAAGTACACAAGACCAAAAAAAGGTGAAAAAAGTCTGTTTCTCTTACTTTAGTTTATAAATAATAACAAATAAAAATGTCAGGACAGTATAAAAATCCTGAAATGATCCCTTTTAGGAATGAAGACACTCCATAGTGATCTGATTTTTTTGCCGCAAATATTTTACATTTTTTTTAAATGAAGGAATATGCCGGTATTGAGTGGGTTAAAACATGGAGCTTGGTAATAGTGCACAAGATACAATAAATGCATAGGTCAAAGACAGAGGGAGGAGGGTTTGAAGGGGTTAATGAACAGGTCACATACAGTAAGAAGATGAAGGAGTAATGTATAGATGTGCAGGATAGAGGTAGAAGAGTTAATATACAGATATAATTAATCTAACATAAGGAGGGAGAGGAGGGAGGTTAATAGGGTTAAAAATATTTAAAACTTTTTTCTTTTTCTTTGCTGCTACTGCAGCTTGTTTTCACTAGTAAGCAATATATTACTCATCCGTTACTCCTTTTACTCTGCCCTGCCTCTGATGTAAGAGGAAGGGGAGGGCTTGGCAATGTAAACTTATATATGCGATTGCTCTGATAACGAATTAGAGCGACCACAGGACACAGAGCTGGTCGAAAATAAGTGACAGCGGGAGCAGCAGCAGTGGCCACGTGCACACAGACGCCCACGGGAGGACAATGTGGCTGCGGACCTGCTGTAAATATACAGTGGCTGGTCTGCCAGTGCTTAAAGAACTCCAGGAAAATAAAAAATGTACCCTTGCAGTGGGGCTACCCCCACACTGCGAGGGTTAAGTGCTAATTTTGTCCACGGGATTCGAAGAAAGCAGATCTACTCACGTGATCCTTGGTCCCGTGGCGATCAGTGCCCACTTCTCTCTCACTTTGCTCTGGCTGTAGAATGTCCCTCAGCATCCCTACGTCTGATGCAAGTCAATGGACCTGCATAAGACGTGATGACATCAGCGGTCCTTAGACAGCCAGAGCCATAGGAAGAAGAGGCTGCAAGGACCAGTCTAGCAACCTGGACGGAGACGGCAGGATCAATAGATCAGGTAAGTAGATCTGCATTATTTGAGCCCCCTGGACAAAATTAGCACTTAATCCTTGCAGTACAGAGGTAGCCCCACTGCAAGGGTATGTTTTTTTTTATTTTCCTGGAGCTGAACTTCAGGTAGCTATAAAAAAAATGAATGTAGTTATGTATTCATAAAAAATTTAACTGATGTAAACACCGGAATCTGTGTTGATATTAGCTTTGTGGTATCCCCTATTCAGAATGGGAGTGGGACCATATACCAAGCAGGCTCATCTGCATGCATATGTGCTGACAAGGAGGATTCTGGCACAGGAAAGAGGAAAGAGATGACCTCAGCCGTATGCGGCTTTTCCTCTACTGTCCTACCCTGGGCTGGAAGCAGGAATGTGAGCAAGTTTTATCACTTAACTGTAGTAGAGAAAATCAAGGTCATAAATCTTTAATGATGAATCAGTTTTTATTAGCATTTTCTTAAACAAGTTTCATAACATTCAGTATCAAAACTCAAGAAGGATGTAAAAATCAACAACATGACATCAGGAGGCATGATAAAGCTAAGGCATTTCTTGGTTACACATACGGCAATGTAGAAAGGATCCCCACCGCTATGACCATATCCACAAAATAAGTATGGTGGGACTCGAGTTTGCGTAGCCAGATATTGTAGCCCGTGTCTACATCGCTTATTACCTTCTCCGAACCAACATTTCAAACATACTGATATGTTAGGAAAGTTGTAGAAAGGGAGGAGAACTAATAAAGGAGGGAAATAAATAAAAAAGGAGAGAGGGGGGAAGGAAGGGGATTAGGGGAGAGGGGGGTCACGGTTCATGAACTGAGGTTGTGCATCATGCTTTGAGGCGTCCCAGTCACCGCCCGAGTAGCGTTCAGAGGTAGGACTGTAGATCGGCGGAGGTGGAAAAGTGAATCCACACACTCCATTGGGATATGAACTTGGGAAAGGTATCAGCATCAGTCGCCATTAGTTCCTCCATCAACATTATATCGTTGACGTGGCGGTCATAAATCTTTAGACCTCATGCACATGTCAATGAAAATACATGAGTCAAGCTACGTGTCAGGACCAGCTGCGGACGCATGCAGCGAGAGCAAATAGTGAGAAGTTGTTTCACCTATAGCAGCCGCCGTTCCCATAAGGCAAGTGTGCCTACCGATACTTGGATGCCCCAAAGAATAAAACTATATGCTCTGACCAAGTGACTCCACAGGCTGGCCCCAGGTACTGAGCAGAGGTACAGACAGAAGATGAAAGACACTATCCGAGAGTAAAGCAGGAATGAGTTGAGGTCAAAGGCTGGCAGCTGGCAAAGGGAATCACAGGTTGAGATCTGTGCAGGCGGCTGGCAAGAGTTATCCGGGCACAAACTGAGGTCAGGGCTTGCAGCGAACAGAGCATAATCCAGCAACGAGCCAAGGTCAGAACGGAAGACAGACAGGATTTCCAGAGACAAGACGCACAGAGACTGAACACAGCTAGGGTAGTAAGAACTATCACAAGAACTGGGGAACAGGCTGATGATGCATAAAAGGGAACTATGTGGTAACCTTTTTTTCCCATAGTTCTCTTTAGGTTTACGGGAGGACATATACTAACGTCCTCCCGTGACCCAAAACTCAGTATATATCGGGATATTGCCCACTTTATACTGAGGCCGCTGCAGCCGGGACGGATCCCAACAATACTGTCGAGATCCACTCCACTGGCTGATTGTCAGCTGCCTAGAGGCAGAGCCAGTTGTGCCCACCTCCTCACCCGTCCATTCCTCCAGTCAGCGCTGGAAGATTGGAGAGGGGAGGGAATCCCTGGGGAGAGATGATCGGGAAATGATCGAGTGGCAATATGTTTTCACTCACTTCTTAATCAATAGAGCCGACGTGTGACTGTTTCAATGTCACACGTCGGCTCTAACTATGGGGATGAGTGTAATTCACTCACCCCATAGTTCTCCTCTAAATAGGGCGCGACCAGCAACAAGGCCAATCCCAGAGCAGGAGGTGAGTGGTTGGATTCATTAAGCTACAGCTGACTGGGCTAGTGCTGCAGCCAGCAAGACACAGGATAATTAACCCTCACCAGTCAGGGCTGCAGCCATCAATATAGGCTGCCTGACAGTACGTTTAAAGCTCATTTCTAAATGCATATGGAAGCAAGTAATACTTTGCTATGGTTGAATGCACACCTAAAAGTTTAGCAGTGTCTAGGTGAATTCAGTCTAGCTGAGTTGACACAAAACAAGGATTTTCTGCATCCCAGGACCATTTAGCCTGGTTTTAAATGTGCCTAAATGCATGTAAACCTGTAAACACAGGAAAGAATGAACTAGCAAGCTTAAAAGTTGTCTATACTTCCCAGATAACTTATCTGGTGTTTAGTGCAGGTGGCTCATGTGCATGAGGCTCATATGTGTTTCAGGTGTGTATTTAGCTGTCAGCCTGAAGCCCATCTTTAACCCTTTTGCTGCCACCAATGTAAGGCTTATGTCAGTGGCAACACAGGCTTTTAAACACACTCCCGGCTGCTATAGCTATATTGTGTTAAGCTTACACTGTCAATTTTGTGTTGAAACTGATTCAGTAAGTTTCACAAGTTGCTCCTCCCATATCCTGCGCTGCATGCCCAGGACCACCATGGTGTGTGTCGGTGCTGATATGGGTGAGAAACCAGCACACATTTCCTGTGAATGAACCTGGAAGTGACAATCAATCTGTCACTTTTGGGTTCAGAGCTGTTATTCCCACAAAGGCCAGGTATGTAGCTAATCAAGCACAATTTGTGCTTAACCAGTTGCAATGGAGTAGAAAGGTGACATTAATATTAGTACCCAATGTGATAGCAATAAAGTTAAAATAAAAATGTAAACAGGCACAGAAGACAATAAAACCCTACAGGGGATCTAATTTCTCTCCATTCTATCCAAAACCAGAAAAAAGGGGGTGGCTTGTTTTAAAGCTCTTGTATGGCTTGTTAAAGCTTAAGTTTACCGTTGTGACCATGTTTCCTGTTACATCCATATTCATGGTGTAACA
>NW_017307246.1:521409-522033 GCF_000935625.1 Nanorana parkeri
CTACCATGGCAGAAACTTGTAGCTTCAATAGAATACAAGTGCTGCAACATCACCACACTTGTAGTCCATTGACACTTCCTCCCATCTATGTTACTGCATGTCTGTACCTCAGCACAGACACAGACAGGAGGAAGAGTCTGCAGAAGCCAGGGCATTGTGCAGGTGATCTACTGATCAAGATTACAATGCTTTACAGGCTCCAATGGAAAAAACTAAATAATAAATATATGTGTGTGTGTGTGTGTGTGTATATATTTATTTTTATTTTTTATTTTATAAAGAAGTGTGCATTTATATTTTTTTTTTGCAAAAAGTGGAATTTCCCTTTAAGGGTATGTACATTTTTGGAAGAGGTGCACTTTCAACTGACTCTGGACAATGCATGGTAGTATAGATGGATGCTCTGTGGATTCCTTTCACTATAGCATGCCAAAACCTGAGCATGCCAAAATTCTAGTCACTAAGGGGTCTATTCACGAAGCTGCCGAAGGATCTGGCCGTAGCTTCGGCCAATCCTTCGGCTAGCTTCGGCCCCAGGACCCCTTCAGTTCAGTAGAACCGAGGGGGTGCTGTACGGGCTATTCACAATAACCCGTACAGCTCCCGATCATGGCCGAGCGGCTC